>NC_091179.1:693385-993385 GCF_040958095.1 Procambarus clarkii
TCATTTTCAATCATCTATTTGTTTCTTGTTAAAATACTGAGTAAGATATTGAAAAGGGGAGAAGTTCGGTTTTTATTGCATATATCGACGTTTCAGCCGGATTAGAGCGGTTTTACGTGTACATCTTCCCTCGTTAATATAAACGGAAAATCAAGAACATTATAGTTAATTCTAATGAAAACACATTGTTTTTTATCATTTGTATTGGAAACAACATTGTCATATGTCTTTTCTTGGAACTAAATAATACGAAACCTCGCTCTATGATTTGAAGTTAAAATCCTCAAATATGGTTATATAGTGACTGTTTTCACGTTTTTCATGTAGTTTGATATTACATAAATATATTCATTTTTACCAATATTTCGATACTATTTCATGTAGTATCACGATATGTGATTTGGCCTTCAAATCTCAGAATTTCGCATAATATTGCATTTTAAGCAAGTTTTCTTGCATTTTGCTTCGTACGAAAAATCATCGAATTTAGCAATATTTTAACGTTTATCATCTCCTTTTCCTTCATGTGATTTAAACAAAATATCATCGAATTAGGCAATATTTTGCCGTTTTCCACGTTTTTGTGAATTTTCCGTCCATGGGTATTAATTCATATATATATACGATAAAAATGATGCAAACACATAATTGATTAGATAATAACCTTAAATACTTCATTTTCAATCATCTATTTGTTTCTCGTTAAAATACTGAGTAAGATATTGAAAAGGGGAGAAGTTCGGTTTTTATTGCATATATCGACGTTTCAGCCGGATTAGAGCGGTTTTACGTGTACATCTTCCATCGTTAATATAAACGGAAAATCAAGAACATTATAGTTAATTCTAATGAAAACACATTGTTTTTTATCATTTGTATTGGAAACAACATTGTCATATGTCTTTCCTTGGAACTAAATAATACGAAACCTCGCTCTATGATTTGAAGTTAAAATCCTCAAATATGGTTATATAGTGACTTTTTTCACGTTTTTCATGTAGTTTGATATTACATAAATATATTCATTTTTACCAATATTTCGATACTATTTCATGTAGTATCACGATATGTGATTTGCCCTTCAAATCTCAGAATTTCGCATAATATTGCATTTTAAGCAAGTTTTCTTGCATTTTGCTTCGTACGAAAAATCATCGAATTTAGCAATATTTTAACGTTTATCATCTCCTTTTCCTTCATGTGATTTAAACAAAATATCATCGAATTGGGCAATATTTTGCCGTTTTCCACGTTTTTGTGAATTTTCCGTCCATGGGTATTAATTCATATATATATACGATAAAAATGATGCAAACACATAATTGATTAGATAATAACCTTAAATACTTCATTTTCAACCATCTATTTGTTTCTCGTTAAAATACTGAGTAAGATATTGAAAAGGGGAGAAGTTCGGTTTTTATTGCATACATCGACGTTTCAGCCGGATTAGAGCGGTTTTACGTGTACATCTTCCATCGTTAATATAAACGGAAAATCAAGAACATTATAGTTAATTCTAATGAAAACACATTGTTTTTTATCATTTGTATTGGAAACAACATTGTCATATGTCTTTTCTTGGATCTAAATAATACGAAACCTCGCTCTATGATTTGAAGTTAAAATCCTCAAATATGGTTATATAGTGACTTTTTTCACGTTTTTCATGTAGTTTGATATTACATAAATATATTCATTTTTACCAATATTTCGATACTATTTCATGTAGTATCACGATATGTGATTTGCCCTTCAAATCTCAGAATTTCGCATAATATTGCATTTTAAGCAAGTTTTCTTGCATTTTGCTTCGTACGAAAACTCATCGAATTTAGCAATATTTTAACGTTTATCATCTCCTTTTCCTTCATGTGATTTAAACAAAATATCATCGAATTGGGCAATATTTTGCCGTTTTCCACGTTTTTGTGAATTTTCCGTCCATGGGTATTAATTCATATATATATACGATAAAAATGATGCAAACACATAATTGATTAGATAATAACCTTAAATACTTCATTTTCAACCATCTATTTGTTTCTCGTTAAAATACTGAGTAAGATATTGAAAAGGGGAGAAGTTCGGTTTTTATTGCATACATCGACGTTTCAGCCGGATTAGAGCGGTTTTACGTGTACATCTTCCATCGTTAATATAAACGGAAAATCAAGAACATTATAGTTAATTCTAATGAAAACACATTGTTTTTTATCATTTGAATTGGAAACAACATTGTCATATGTCTTTTCTTGGATCTAAATAATACGAAACCTCGCTCTATGATTTGAAGTTAAAATCCTCAAATATGGTTATATAGTGACTTTTTTCACGTTTTTCATGTAGTTTGATATTACGTAAATATATTCATTTTTACCAATATTTCGATACTATTTCATGTAGTATCACGATATGTGATTTGGCCTTCAAATCTCAGAATTTCGCATAATATTGCATTTTAAGCAAGTTTTCTTGCATTTTGTTTCGTACGAAAAATCATCGAATATAGCAATATTTTGACGTTTATCATCTCCTTTTCCTTCATGTGATTTAAACAAAATATCATCGAATTAGGCAATATTTTGCCGTTTTCCACGTTTTTGTGAATTTTCAGTCCATGGGTTTTAATTCATATATATACGATAAAAATGATGCAAACACATAATTGATTAGATAATAACCTTAAATACTTCATTTTCAATCATCTATTTGTTTCTCGTTAAAATACTGAGTAAGATATTGAAAAGGGGAGAAGCTCGGTTTTTATTGCATATATCGACGTTTCAGCCGGATTAGAGCGGTTTTACGTGTACATCTTCCATCGTTAATATAAACGGAAAATCAAGAACATTATAGTTAATTCTAATGAAAACACATTGTTTTTTATCATTTGTATTGGAAACAACATTGTCATATGTCTTTTCTTGGATCTAAATAATACGAAACCTCGCTCTATGATTTGAAGTTAAAATCCTCAAATATGGTTATATAGTGACTTTTTTCACGTTTTTCATGTAGTTTGATATTACGTAAATATATTCATTTTTACCAATATTTCGATACTATTTCATGTAGTATCACGATATGTGATTTGGCCTTCAAATCTCAGAATTTCGCATAATATTGCATTTTAAGCAAGTTTTCTTGCATTTTGCTTCGTACGAAAAATCATCGAATTTAGCAATATTTTAACGTTTATCATCTCATTTTCCTTCATGTGATTTAAACAAAATATCATCGAATTAGGCAATATTTTGCCGTTTTCCACGTTTTTGTGAATTTTCCGTCCATGGGTATTAATTCATATATATATACGATAAAAATGATGCAAACACATAATTGATTAGATAATAACCTTAAATACTTCATTTTCAATCATCTATTTGTTTCTCGTTAAAATACTGAGTAAGATATTGAAAAGGGGAGAAGTTCGGTTTTTATTGCATATATCGACGTTTCAGCCGGATTAGAGCGGTTTTACGTGTACATCTTCCATCGTTAATATAAACGGAAAATCAAGAACATTATAGTTAATTCTAATGAAAACACATTGTTTTTTATCATTTGTATTGGAAACAGCATTGTCATATGTCTTTTCTTGGAACTAAATAATACGAAACCTCGCTCTATGATTTGAAGTTAAAATCCTCAAATATGGTTATATAGTGACTTTTTTCACGTTTTTCATGTAGTTTGATATTACATAAATATATTCATTTTTACCAATATTTCGATACTATTTCATGTAGTATCACGATATGTGATTTGGCCTTCATATCTCAGAATTTCGCATAATATTGCATTTTAAGCAAGTTTTCTTGCATTTTGCTTCGTACGAAAAATCATCGAATTTAGCAATATTTTAACGTTTATCATCTCCTTTTCCATCATGTGATTTAAACAAAATATCATCGAATTGGGCAATATTTTGCCGTTTTCCACGTTTTTGTGAATTTTCCGTCCATGGGTATTAATTCATATATATATACGATAAAAATGATGCAAACACATAATTGATTAGATAATAACCTTAAATACTTCATTTTCAATCATCTATTTGTTTCTCGTTAAAATACTGAGTAAGATATTGAAAAGGGGAGAAGTTCGGTTTTTATTGCATATATCGACGTTTCAGCCGGATTAGAGCGGTTTTACGTGTACATCTTCCATCGTTAATATAAACGGAAAATCAAGAACATTATAGTTAATTCTAATGAAAACACATTGTTTTTTATCATTTGTATTGGAAACAACATTGTCATATGTCTTTTCTTGGATCTAAATAATACGAAACCTCGCTCTATGATTTGAAGTTAAAATCCTCAAATATGGTTATATAGTGACTTTTTTCACGTTTTTCATGTAGTTTGATATTACGTAAATATATTCATTTTTACCAATATTTCGATACTATTTCATGTAGTATCACGATATGTGATTTGGCCTTCAAATCTCAGAATTTCGCATAATATTGCATTTTAAGCAAGTTTTCTTGCATTTTGCTTCGTACGAAAAATCATCGAATTTAGCAATATTTTAACGTTTATCATCTCCTTTTCCTTCATGTGATTTAAACAAAATATCATCGAATTAGGCAATATTTTGCCGTTTTCCACGTTTTTGTGAATTTTCCGTCCATGGGTATTAATTCATATGTATACGATATACAATATCGTATACGATAAAAATGATGCAAACACATAATTGATTAGATAATAACCTTAAATACTTCATTTTCAATCATCTATTTGTTTCTCGTTAAAATACTGAGTAAGATATTGAAAAGGGGAGAAGTTCGGTTTTTATTGCATATATCGACGTTTCAGCCGGATTAGAGCGGTTTTACGTGTACATCTTCCCTCGTTAATATAAACGGAAAATCAAGAACATTATAGTTAATTCTAATGAAAACACATTGTTTTTTATCATTTGTATTGGAAACAACATTGTCATATGTCTTTTCTTGGAACTAAATAATACGAAACCTCGCTCTATGATTTGAAGTTAAAATCCTCAAATATGGTTATATAGTGACTTTTTTCACGTTTTTCATGTAGTTTGATATTACATAAATATATTCATTTTTACCAATATTTCGATACTATTTCATGTAGTATCACGATATGTGATTTGGCCTTCAAATCTCAGAATTTCGCATAATATTGCATTTTAAGCAAGTTTTCTTGCATTTTGCTTCGTACGAAAAATCATCGAATTTAGCAATATTTTAACGTTTATCATCTCCTTTTCCTTCATGTGATTTAAACAAAATATCATCGAATTAGGCAATATTTTGCCGTTTTCCACGTTTTTGTGAATTTTCCGTCCATGGGTATTAATTCATATGTATACGATATACAATATCGTATACGATAAAAATGATGCAAACACATAATTGATTAGATAATAACCTTAAATACTTCATTTTCAATCATCTATTTGTTTCTCGTTAAAATACTGAGTAAGATATTGAAAAGGGGAGAAGTTCGGTTTTTATTGCATATATCGACGTTTCAGCCGGATTAGAGCGGTTTTACGTGTACATCTTCCATCGTTAATATAAACGGAAAATCAAGAACATTATAGTTAATTCTAATGAAAACACATTGTTTTTTATCATTTGTATTGGAAACAACATTGTCATATGTCTTTTCTTGGATCTAAATAATACGAAACCTCGCTCTATGATTTGAAGCTAAAATCCTCAAATATGGTTATATAGTGACTTTTTTCACGTTTTTCATGTAGTTTGATATTACGTAAATATATTCATTTTTACCAATATTTCGATACTATTTCATGTAGTATCACGATATGTGATTTGGCCTTCAAATCTCAGAATTTCGCATAATATTGCATTTTAAGCAAGTTTTCTTGCATTTTGTTTCGTACGAAAAATCATCGAATATAGCAATATTTTGACGTTTATCATCTCCTTTTCCTTCATGTGATTTAAACAAAATATCATCGAATTAGGCAATATTTTGCCGTTTTCCACGTTTTTGTGAATTTTCAGTCCATGGCTTTTAATTCATATATATACGATAAAAATGATGCAAACACATAATTGATTAGATAATAACCTTAAATACTTCATTTTCAATCATCTATTTGTTTCTCGTTAAAATACTGAGTAAGATATTGAAAAGGGGAGAAGTTCGGTTTTTATTGCATATATCGACGTTTCAGCCGGATTAGAGCGGTTTTACGTGTACATCTTCCCTCGTTAATATAAACGGAAAATCAAGAACATTATTGTTAATTCTAATGAAAACACATTGTTTTTTATCATTTGTATTGGAAACAACATTGTCATATGTCTTTTCTTGGAACTAAATAATACGAAACCTCGCTCTATGATTTGAAGTTAAAATCCTCAAATATGGTTATATAGTGACTTTTTTCACGTTTTTCATGTAGTTTGATATTACATAAATATATTCATCTTTACCAATATTTCGATACTATTTCATGTAGTATCACGATATGTGATTTGGCCTTCAAATCTCAGAATTTCGCATAATATTGCATTTTAAGCAAGTTTTCTTGCATTTTGCTTCGTACGAAAAATCATCGAATTTAGCAATATTTTAACGTTTATCATCTCCTTTTCCTTCATGTGATTTAAACAAAATAACATCGAATTAGGCAATATTTTGCCGTTTTCCACGTTTTTGTGAATTTTCCGTCCATGGGTATTAATTCATATGTATACGATATACAATATCGTATACGATAAAAATGATGCAAACACATAATTGATTAGATAATAACCTTAAATACTTCATTTTCAATCATCTATTTGTTTCTCGTTAAAATACTGAGTAAGATATTGAAAAGGGGAGAAGTTCGGTTTTTATTGCATATATCGACGTTTTAGCCGGATTAGAGCGGTTTTACGTGTACATCTTCCCTCGTTAATATAAACGGAAAATCAAGAACATTATAGTTAATTCTAATGAAAACACATTGTTTTTTATCATTTGTATTGGAAACAACATTGTCATATGTCTTTTCTTGGAACTAAATAATACGAAACCTCGCTCTATGATTTGAAGTTAAAATCCTCAAATATGGTTATATAGTGACTTTTTTCACGTTTTTCATGTAGTTTGATATTACGTAAATATATTCATTTTTACCAATATTTCGATACTATTTCATGTAGTATCACGATATGTGATTTGGCCTTCAAATCTCAGAATTTCGCATAATATTGCATTTTAAGCAAGTTTTCTTGCATTTTGCTTCGTACGAAAAATCATCGAATTTAGCAATATTTTAACGTTTATCATCTCCTTTTCCTTCATGTGATTTAAACAAAATATCATCCAATTAGGCAATATTTTGCCGTTTTCCACGTTTTTGTGAATTTTCCGTCCATGGGTATTAATTCATATATATATACGATAAAAATGATGCAAACACATAAATGATTTGATAATAACCTTAAATACTTCATTTTCAATCAACTATTTCTTTCTCGTTAAAATACTGAGTAACATATTAAACGGGGGAGAAGTTCTGATTTTATTGCATATATCGACGTTTCAGCCGGAATAGAGCGGTTTTCGTGTACATCTTCCATCGTTAATATAAACGGAAAATCAAGAACATTATAGTTAATTCTAATGAAAACACATTGATTTTTATCATTTGTATTGGAAGCAACATCTTTATACGTGTTTTCTAGGGTCTAAAAAATACGAAACGTCGCTCTACGTCTGTCTGCGCGTATTCGCAGTTTGAAATTACGAATTTTTATACCGAAAAAAATGCCAATTACTGAGAGCGGCAATGTATCACATTTTACCCAAACCCTCCCTGCAGTTTTCAAAATACCCCAAACATCCCAAATTCGACCCTTGATCGTAATTTTAGAGCTAAATTCTGACTCTCTGCACGTATTCGCAGTTTGAAATTACGAATTTTTATACTGAAAATATGTCTATAATTAAAAGCAGCGATAGGTCACATTTTGCCAAAACCCCCTTGCAGTTTTCAAAATTTCCCAAATATCCCGAATTCGACCCTTGAGCTATATTTTGTAACCAAATTCTAACTCTCTGCACGTATTCGCAGTTTGAAATGACTACTTTTTATACGGAAAATAAGCCAATTATTGAGCGCGGCGAAGGATCACATTTTGAAGAGAGTGATGCAGAGGCTGAAGAGAGTGATGCAGAGGCTTAAGAGAGGGATGCAGAGGTTCAAGAGAGGGATGCAGAGGCTCAAGAGAGGGATGCAGAGGCTCAAGAGAAGGATGCAGAGGCTTAAGAGAGTGTTGCAAAGGTTCAAGAGAGGGATGCACAGGCTCATGAGAGGGATGCAGGAGTTCAAGAGAGGAATGCAGAGGCTGAAGAGAATGATGCAGAGGCTGAATTTTGGAGCCAAATTCTGGCTGTCTGCACGTATTCGCAGTTTGAAATTACGACTTTTTATACCGAAAAAATGCCAATTACTGAAAGCGGCGATGGATCACCTTTTACCCAAACCCTAACTGGAATTTTCAAAATATCCAAAACGTAACAAATTTGACGCTTGAGCAATATTTTTTAGCCAAATTCTGGCTCTCAGCACGTATTCGCAGTTTAAAATTACGACTTTTTATACCGAAAATATACCAATTACTGAAAGCGGCGAATGGATCACATTTTGCCCAAACACTCCCTGCAGTTTTCAAAATATCCCAAAAATCCGAAATTCGACGCTTGAGTCATAATTTGGAGCCAAATTCTGGTTCTCTGCACGTATTCGCAGTTTGAAATTACGACTTTTTTTACTGAAAATATGCCAATTACTGAGAGCGGCGATGGATCACATTTTGCCCAAACCCTCCCTGCAGCTTGCCAAATATCCAAATCATCCCAAATTCGACCTTTGATCCTAATTTTGGAGCCAAATTCTGACTCTCTTCACGTATTCGCAGTTTGAAATTACGACTTTTTATACCGAAAATATACATATTACTGAAAGCGGCGATGGATCACATTTTGCCCAAACACTCCCTGCAGTTTTCAAAATATCCCAAACATCCCAAATTCGACGCTTGAGTCATATTTTGTAGCCAAATTCTGGCTCTCTGCACGTATTCTCAGTTTGAAATTACGACTTTTTATACCGAAAATATGTTAATTACTGAGAGCGACGATGGATCACATTTTTCCCAAACCCTCCCTGCAGTTTTCAAAATATCGCAAACACCCCAAATTCGAACCTTCAGCCTCATTTTTGAGCCAAATTTTGGCTCTTTGCACGTATTTGCACTTTGAAATTACGACTTTTTATACTGAAAATATGCCAATTACTGAAAGCAGCGATGGGTCACATTTTGCCCAAACCTCCATGCAGTTTTCATAATATCCCAAACACCCCAAATTCGACCCTTGAGCAATATTTTGTAGCCAAATTCTGGCTCTCTGCACGTATTCGTAGTTTGAAATTACGATTTTTTATACCGAAAATATGCCAATTACTGAGAGCGACGATGGATCACATTTTGCCCAAACCCTCCCTGCAGTTTTCAAAATATCGAAAACATCCCAAATTCGACCCTTGAGCCATATGTTGAAGCCAATTTCTGGCTCTCTGCACGTATTCCCAGTTTGAAATTACGATTTTTTATACCGAAAATATGCCAATTACTGAGAGCGACGATGGATCACATTTTGCCCAAACCCTCCCTGCAGTTTTCAAAATATCGAAAACATCCCAATTTCGACCCTTGAGCCATATTTTGGAGTCGAATTCTGGCTCTCTGCACGTATTCGCAGTTTGAAATTACGACTTTTTATACCGAAAATATACCAATTTCTGAGAGCGGCGATGGATCACATTTTGCCCAAACACTCCCTGCAGTTTTCAAAATATCCCAAATATCCCAAATTCGACGCTTGAGTCATATTTTGGAGCCAAATTCTGGCACTCTGCACGTATTCGCAGTTTGAAATTACGACTTTTTATACTGAAAATATGCCAATTACTAAGAGCGGCGATGGATCACATTTTGTCCAAACCCTCCCTGCACTTTTCAAAATATCCAAAACATCCAAAAGTCGACCCTTGAGCCATATTTTGAAGCCAAATTCCTGCTCTCTGCACGTATTCCCAGTTTGAAATTACGACTTTTTATACCGAAAATATGCCAATTACTGAAAGCTGCGATGGATCACATTTTGCCCAAACCCTCCCTGCAGTTTTCAAAATATCCCAAACATCCCAAATTCGACCATTGAGCTATATTTTGGAGCCAAATTCTGGCTCTCTGCACGTATTCCCAGTTTGAAATTACGACTTTTTATACCGAAAATATGCCAATTACTGAAAGCGGCGATGGATCACATTTTGCCCAAACCCTCCCTGCAGTTTTCAAAATATCGAAAACATCCCAAATTCGACCCTTGAGCCATATTTTGGAGTCGAATTCTGGCTCTCTGCACGTATTCGCAGTTTGAAATTACGACTTTTTATACCGAAAATATACCAATTTCTGAGAGCGGCGATGGATCACATTTTGCCCAAACACTCCCTGCAGTTTTCAAAATATCCCAAATATCCCAAATTCGACGCTTGAGTCATATTTTGGAGCCAAATTCTGGCACTCTGCACGTATTCGCAGTTTGAAATTACGACTTTTTATACTGAAAATATGCCAATTACTAAGAGCGGCGATGGATCACATTTTGTCCAAACCCTCCCTGCACTTTTCAAAATATCCAAAACATCCAAAAGTCGACCCTTGAGCCATATTTTGAAGCCAAATTCCTGCTCTCTGCACGTATTCCCAGTTTGAAATTACGACTTTTTATACCGAAAATATGCCAATTACTGAAAGCTGCGATGGATCACATTTTGCCCAAACCCTCCCTGCAGTTTTCAAAATATCCCAAACATCCCAAATTCGACCATTGAGCTATATTTTGGAGCCAAATTCTGGCTCTCTGCACGTATTCCCAGTTTGAAATTACGACTTTTTATACCGAAAATATGCCAATTACTGAAAGCGGCGATGGATCACATTTTGCCCAAACCCTCCCTGCAGTTTTCAAAATATCCCAAACATCCCAAATTCGACCATTGAGCTATATTTTGGAGCCAAATTCTGGCTCTCTGCACGTATTCCCAGTTGGAAATTACGAATTTTTATACGGAAAATATGCCAATTACTGAAAGCGGCGATGGATCACATTTTGCCCAAACCCTCCCTGCACTTTTCAAAATATCTCAAACATCCCAAATTCGACCTTTGAGCTATATTTTGGAGCCAAATTCTGGCTGTCTGCAAGTATTCGCAGTTTGAAATTACGACTTTTTATACCGAAAGAATGCCAATTACTGAGAGCAGCTATGAATCACATTTTGCCCAAACCCTCCCTGCAGTTTTCAAAATACCCCAAACATCCCAAATTCGACCCTTGATCGTAATTTTAGAGCTAAATTCTGACTCTCTGCACGTATTCGCAGTTTGAAATTACGAATTTTTATACTGAAAATATGTCAATAATTAAAAGCAGCGATAGGTCACATTTTGCCAAAACCCCTTTGCAGTTTTCAAAATTTCCCAAACATCCCAAATTCGACCCTTGAGCTATATTTTGTAACCAAATTCTGACTCTCTGCACGTATTCGCAGTTTGAAATGACTACTTTTTATACGGAAAATAAGCCAATTATTGAACGCGGCGAAGGATCACATTTTGAAGAGAGTGATGCAGAGGTTCAAGAGAGGGATGCAGAGGCTCAAGAGAGGGATGCAGAGGCTCAAGAGAAGGATGCAGAGGCTCAAGAGAGGGATGCAGAGGCTCTTGATAGTGATGCAGAGGCTCAAGAGAGGGATGCAGAGGCTTAAGAGAGTGTTTTAAAGGCTCAAGAGAGGGATGCAGAGGCTCATGAGAGGGATGCAGGAGTTCAAGAGAGGAATGCAGAGGCTGAAGAGAATGATGCAGAGGCTGAATTTTGGAGCCAAATTCTGGCTGTCTGCACGTATTCGCAGTTTGAAATTACGACTTTTTATACCGAAAAAATGCCAATTACTGAGAGCGGCGATGGATCACCTTTTACCCAAACTCTAACTGCAATTTTCAAAATATCCAAAACATAACAAATTTGACGCTTGAGCAATATTTTTTAGCCAAATTTTGGCTCTCAGCACGTATTCGCAGTTTAAAATTACGACTTTTTATACCGAAAATATACCAATTACTGAAAGCGGCGATGGATCACATTTTGCCCAAACACTCCCTGCAGTTTTCAAAATATCCCAAAAATCCCAAATTCGACGCTTGAGTCATATTTAGGAGCCAAATTCTGGTTCTCTGCACGTATTCGCAGTTTGAAATTACGACTTTTTTTACTGAAAATATGCCAATTACTGAGAGCGGCGATGGATCACATTTTGCCCAAACCCTCCCTGCAGCTTGCCAAATATCCAAATCATCCCAAATTCGACCTTTGATCCTAATTTTGGAGCCAAATTCTGACTCTCTTCACGTATTCGCAGTTTGAAATTACGACTTTTTATACCGAAAATATACATATTACTGAAAGCGGCGATGGATCACATTTTGCCCAAACACTCCCTGCAGTTTTCATAATATCCCAAACATCCCAAATTCGACGCTTGAGTCATATTTTGTAGCCAAATTCTGGCTCTCTGCACGTATTCGCAGTTTGAAATTACGCCTTTTTATACCGAAAATATGTTAATTACTGACAGCGACGATGGATCACATTTTTCCCAAACCCTCCCTGCAGTTTTCAAAATATCGCAAACATCCCAAATTCGAACCTTCAGCGTCTTTTTGGAGCCAAATTCTGGCTCTCTGCACGTATTCGCAGTTTGAAATTACGACTTTTTATACTGAAAATATGCCAATTACTGAAAGCAGCGATGGGTAACATTTTGCCCAAACCCCCATGCAGTTTTCATAATATCCCAAACATCCCAAATTCGATCCTTGAGCCATATTTTGGAGCCGAATTCTGGCTCTCTGCACGTATTCGCCGTTTGAAATTACGACTTTTTATACCAAAAATATGCTAGTATCTGAGAGCTGCGATGGATCACATTTTGCCCAAACCCTCCCTGCAGTTTGCAAAATATCCCAAACATCCAAAATTTGATCCTTGAGCTATATTTTGGAGCCAAATTCTGGCTGTCTGCACGTATTCGTTCATATCACATGTTCAGCTTCTGCATCACTCTCTTGAGCCTCTACATCCCTCTCTTGAGCCTCTGCATAACTCTCTTGAGTGTCTGCATCACTCTCTTGAGCCTCTGAATCCCTCTCTTGAGCGTCTGCATCACTCTCGAGCCTCTGCATCACTCTCTTGATCCTCTGCATCACTCTCATCATTCTCTTGAGCCTCTACATCCTTCTCTTAAGCCTCTACATCATTATTTTGAGCCTATAGAGAGCAGAGGCTCTGCAGAGGCTCAAGAGAGTGATGCAGAGGCTTAGGAGAATGATGGGGAGGCTCAAGAGAGGGATGCAAAGGCTCAAGAGAGTGATGCAGAGGCTCAAGAGAGTGATGCAGAGGATCAAGAGAGGGAAGCAGAGGCTTAAGAGAGTGATGCAGAGGCAGAAGAGAGAGATGCAGAGGCTCAAGAGAGAGATGCAGAGCCTCAAGCGAGTGATGCAGAGAATCAAGAGAGTTATGCAGAGGCTCAAAAGAGTGATGCAGAGGCTTACGAGAGTGATGCAGAGTGAAAAGTGACTTTTTTCACGTTTTTCATGTAGATTGATATTACATAAATATATTCATTTTTACCAATATTTCGATACTATTTCATGTAGTATCACGATATGTGATTTGGCCTTCAAATCTCAGAATTTCGCATAATATTGCATTTTAAGCAAGTTTTCTTGCATTTTGCTTCGTACGAAAAATCATCGAATTTAGCAATATTTTAACGTTTATCATCTCCTTTTCCTTCATGTGATTTAAACAAAATATCATCGAATTAGGCAATATTTTGCCGTTTTCCACGTTTTTGTGAATTTTCCGTCCATGGGTATTAATTCATATATATATACGATAAAAATGATGCAAACACATAATTGATTAGATAATAACCTTAAATACTTCATTTTCAATCATCTATTTGTTTCTCGTTAAAATACTGAGTAAGATATTGAAAAGGGGAGAAGTTCGGTTTTTATTGCATATATCGACGTTTCAGCCGGATTAGAGCGGTTTTACGTGTACATCTTCCATCGTTAATATAAACGGAAAATCAAGAACATTATTGTTAATTCTAATGAAAACACATTGTTTTTTATCATTTGTATTGGAAACAACATTGTCATATGTCTTTTCTTGGATCTAAATAATACGAAACCTCGCTCTATGATTTGAAGTTAAAATCCTCAAATATGGTTATATAGTGACTTTTTTCACGTTTTTCATGTAGTTTGATATTACGTAAATATATTCATTTTTACCAATATTTCGATACTATTTCATGTAGTATCACGATATGTGATTTGGCCTTCAAATCTCAGAATTTCGCATAATATTGCATTTTAAGCAAGTTTTCTTGCATTTTGCTTCGTACGAAAAATCATCGAATTTAGCAATATTTTAACGTTTATCATCTCCTTTTCCTTCATGTGATTTAAACAAAATATCATCGAATTAGGCAATATTTTGCCGTTTTCCACGTTTTTGTGAATTTTCCGTCCATGGGTATTAATTCATATATATATACGATAAAAATGATGCAAACACATAATTGATTAGATAATAACCTTAAATACTTCATTTTCAATCATCTATTTGTTTCTCGTTAAAATACTGAGTAAGATATTGAAAAGGGGAGAAGTTCGGTTTTTATTGCATATATCGACGTTTCAGCCGGATTAGAGCGGTTTTACGTGTACATCTTCCATCGTTAATATAAACGGAAAATCAAGAACATTATTGTTAATTCTAATGAAAACACATTGTTTTTTATCATTTGTATTGGAAACAACATTGTCATATGTCTTTTCTTGGATCTAAATAATACGAAACCTCGCTCTATGATTTGAAGTTAAAATCCTCAAATATGGTTATATAGTGACTTTTTTCACGTTTTTCATGTAGTTTGATATTACGTAAATATATTCATTTTTACCAATATTTCGATACTATTTCATGTAGTATCACGATATGTGATTTGGCCTTCAAATCTCAGAATTTCGCATAATATTGCATTTTAAGCAAGTTTTCTTGCATTTTGCTTCGTACGAAAAATCATCGAATTTAGCAATATTTTAACGTTTATCATCTCCTTTTCCTTCATGTGATTTAAACAAAATATCATCCAATTAGGCAATATTTTGCCGTTTTCCACGTTTTTGTGAATTTTCCGTCCATGGGTATTAATTCATATATATATACGATAAAAATGATGCAAACACATAATTGATTAGATAATAACCTTAAATACTTCATTTTCAATCATCTATTTGTTTCTCGTTAAAATACTGAGTAAGATATTGAAAAGGGGAGAAGTTCGGTTTTTATTGCATATATCGACGTTTCAGCCGGATTAGAGCGGTTTTACGTGTACATCTTCCATCGTTAATATAAACGGAAAATCAAGAACATTATAGTTAATTCTAATGAAAACACATTGTTTTTTATCATTTGTATTGGAAACAACATTGTCATATGTCTTTTCTTGAAACTAAATAATACGAAACCTCGCTCTATGATTTGAAGTTAAAATCCTCAAATATGGTTATATAGTGACTTTTTTCACGTTTTTCATGTAGATTGATATTACATAAATATATTCATTTTTACCAATATTTCGATACTATTTCATGTAGTATCACGATATGTGATTTGGCCTTCAAATCTCAGAATTTCGCATAATATTGCATTTTAAGCAAGTTTTCTTGCATTTTGCTTCGTACGAAAAATCATCGAATTTAGCAATATTTTAACGTTTATCATCTCCTTTTCCTTCATGTGATTTAAACAAAATATCATCGAATTAGGCAATATTTTGCCGTTTTCCACGTTTTTGTGAATTTTCCGTCCATGGGTATTAATTCATATATATATATACGATAAAAAAGATGCAAACACATAATTGATTAGATAATAACCTTAAATACTTCATTTTCAATCATCTATTTGATTCTCGTTAAAATACTGACTAAGATATTGAAAAGGGGAGAAGTTCGGTTTTTATTGCATATATCGACGTTTCAGCCGGATTAGAGCGGTTTTACGTGTACATCTTCCATCGTTAATATAAACGGAAAATCAAGAACATTATAGTTAATTCTAATGAAAACACATTGTTTTTTATCATTTGTATTGGAAACAACATTGTCATATGTCTTTTCTTGGATCTAAATAATACGAAACCTCGCTCTATGATTTGAAGTTAAAATCCTCAAATATGGTTATATAGTGACTTTTTTCACGTTTTTCATGTAGTTTGATATTACGTAAATATATTCATTTTACCAATATTTCGATACTATTTCATGTAGTATCACGATATGTGATTTGGCCTTCAAATCTCAGAATTTCGCATAATATTGCATTTTAAGCAAGTTTTCTTGCATTTTGCTTCGTACGAAAAATCATCGAATTTAGCAATATTTTAACGTTTATCATCTCCTTTTCCTTCATGTGATTTAAACAAAATATCATCCAATTAGGCAATATTTTGCCGTTTTCCACGTTTTTGTGAATTTTCCGTCCATGGGTATTAATTCATATATATATACGATAAAAATGATGCAAACACATAATTGATTAGATAATAACCTTAAATACTTCATTTTCAATCATCTATTTGTTTCTCGTTAAAATACTGAGTAAGATATTGAAAAGGGGAGAAGTTCGGTTTTTATTGCATATATCGACGTTTCAGCCGGATTAGAGCGGTTTTACGTGTACATCTTCCATCGTTAATATAAACGGAAAATCAAGAACATTATAGTTAATTCTAATGAAAACACATTGCTTTTTATCATTTGTATTGGAAACAATATTGTCATATGTCTTTTCTTGAAACTAAATAATACGAAACCTCGCTCTATGATTTGAAGTTAAAATCCTCAAATATGGTTATATAGTGACTTTTTTTCACGTTTTTCATGTAGATTGATATTACATAAATATATTCATTTTTACCAATATTTCGATACTATTTCATGTAGTATCACGATATGTGATTTGGCCTTCAAATCTCAGAATTTCGCATAATATTGCATTTTAAGCAAGTTTTCTTGCATTTTGCTTCGTACGAAAAATCATCGAATTTAGCAATATTTTAACGTTTATCATCTCTATTTCCTTCATGTGATTTAAACAAAATATCATCGAATTAGGCAATATTTTGCCGTTTTCCACGTTTTTGTGAATTTTCCGTCCATGGGTATTAATTCATATGTATACGATATACAATATCGTATACGATAAAAATGATGCAAACACATAATTGATTAGATAATAACCTTAAATACTTCATTTTCAATCATCTATTTGTTTCTCGTTAAAATACTGAGTAAGATATTGAAAAGGGGAGAAGTTCGGTTTTTATTGCATATATCGACGTTTCAGCCGGATTAGAGCGGTTTTACGTGTACATCTTCCATCGTTAAAATAAACGGAAAATCAAGAACATTATAGTTAATTCTAATGAAAACACATTGTTTTTTTATCATTTGTATTGGAAACAACATTGTCATATGTCTTTTCTTGGATCTAAATAATACGAAACCTCGCTCTATGATTTGAAGTTAAAATCCTCAAATATGGTTATATAGTGACTTTTTTCACGTTTTTCATTTAGTTTGATATTACGTAAATATATTCATTTTTACCAATATTTCGATACTATTTCATGTAGTATCACGATATGTGATTTGGCCTTCAAATCTCAGAATTTCGCATAATATTGCATTTTAAGCAAGTTTTCTTGCATTTTGTTTCGTACGAAAAATCATCGAATATAGCAATATTTTGACGTTTATCATCTCCTTTTCCTTCATGTGATTTAAACAAAATATCATCGAATTAGGCAATATTTTGCCGTTTTCCACGTTTTTGTGAATTTTCAGTCCATGGGTTTTAATTCATATATATATACGATAAAAATGATGCAAACACATAATTGATTAGATAATAACCTTAAATACTTCATTTTCAATCATCTATTTGTTTCTCGTTAAAATACTGAGTAAGATATTGAAAAGGGGGAGAAGTTCGGTTTTTATTGCATATATCGACGTTTCAGCCGGATTAGAGCGGTTTTACGTGTACATCTTCCCTCGTTAATATAAACGGAAAATCAAGAACATTATAGTTAATTCTAATGAAAACACATTGTTTTTTATCATTTGTATTGGAAACAACATTGTCATATGTCTTTTCTTGGAACTAAATAATACGAAACCTCGCTCTATGATTTGAAGTTAAAATCCTCAAATATTGTTATATAGTGACTTTTTTCACGTTTTTCATGTAGTTTGATATTACGTAAATATATTCATTTTTACCAATATTTCGATACTATTTCATGTAGTATCACGATATGTGATTTGGCCTTCAAATCTCAGAATTTCGCATAATATTGCATTTTAAGCAAGTTTTCTTGCATTTTGCTTCGTACGAAAAATCATCGAATTTAGCAATATTTTAACGTTTATCATCTCCTTTTCCTTCATGTGATTTAAACAAAATATCATCGAATTAGGCAATATTTTGCCGTTTTCCACGTTTTTGTGAATTTTCCGTCCATGGGTATTAATTCATATATATATACGATAAAAATGATGCAAACACATAATTGATTAGATAATAACCTTAAATACTTCATTTTCAATCATCTATTTGTTTCTCGTTAAAATACTGAGTAAGATATTGAAAAGGGGAGAAGTTCGGTTTTTATTGCATATATCGACGTTTCAGCCGGATTAGAGCGGTTTTACGTGTACATCTTCCATCGTTAATATAAACGGAAAATCAAGAACATTATAGTTAATTCTAATGAAAACACATTGTTTTTTATAATTTGTATTGGAAACAACATTGTCATATGTCTTTTCTTGGATCTAAATAATACGAAACCTCGCTCTATGATTTGAAGTTAAAATCCTCAAATATGGTTATATAGTGACTTTTTTCACGTTTTTCATGTAGTTTGATATTACGTAAATATATTCATTTTTACCAATATTTCGATACTATTTCATGTAGTATCACGATATGTGATTTGGCCTTCAAATCTCAGAATTTCGCATAATATTGCATTTTAAGCAAGTTTTCTTGCATTTTGCTTCGTACGAAAAATCATCGAATTTAGCAATATTTTAACGTTTATCATCTCCTTTTCCTTCATGTGATTTAAACAAAATATCATCCAATTAGGCAATATTTTGCCGTTTTCCACGTTTTTGTGAATTTTCCGTCCATGGGTATTAATTCATATATATATACGATAAAAATGATGCAAACACATAATTGATTAGATAATAACCTTAAATACTTCATTTTCAATCATCTATTTGTTTCTCGTTAAAATACTGAGTAAGATATTGAAAAGGGGAGAAGTTCGGTTTTTATTGCATATATCGACGTTTCAGCCGGATTAGAGCGGTTTTACGTGTACATCTTCCATCGTTAATATAAACGGAAAATCAAGAACATTATAGTTAACTCTAATGAAAACACATTGCTTTTTATCATTTGTATTGGAAACAACATTGTCATATGTCTTTTCTTGAAACTAAATAATACGAAACCTCGCTCTATGATTTGAAGTTAAAATCCTCAAATATGGTTATATAGTGACTTTTTTTCACGTTTTTCATGTAGATTGATATTACATAAATATATTCATTTTTACCAATATTTCGATACTATTTCATGTAGTATCACGATATGTGATTTGGCCTTCAAATCTCAGAATTTCGCATAATATTGCATTTTAAGCAAGTTTTCTTGCATTTTGCTTCGTACGAAAAATCATCGAATTTAGCAATATTTTAACGTTTATCATCTCCTTTTCCTTCATGTGATTTAAACAAAATATCATCGAATTAGGCAATATTTTGCCGTTTTCCACGCTTTTTGTGAATTTTCCGTCCATGGGTATTAATTCATATGTATACGATATACAATATCGTATACGATAAAAATGATGCAAACACATAATTGATTAGATAATAACCTTAAATACTTCATTTTCAATCATCTATTTGTTTCTCGTTAAAATACTGAGTAAGATATTGAAAAGGGGAGAAGTTCGGTTTTTATTGCATATATCGACGTTTCAGCCGGATTAGAGCGGTTTTACGTGTACATCTTCCATCGTTAATATAAACGGAAAATCAAGAACATTATAGTTAATTCTAATGAAAACACATTGTTTTTTATCATTTGTATTGGAAACAACATTGTCATATGTCTTTTCTTGGATCTAAATAATACGAAACCTCGCTCTATGATTTGAAGTTAAAATCCTCAAATATGGTTATATAGTGACTTTTTTCACGTTTTTCATTTAGTTTGATATTACGTAAATATATTCATTTTTACCAATATTTCGATACTATTTCATGTAGTATCACGATATGTGATTTGGCCTTCAAATCTCAGAATTTCGCATAATATTGCATTTTAGCAAGTTTTCTTGCATTTTGTTTCGTACGAAAAATCATCGAATATAGCAATATTTTGACGTTTATCATCTCCTTTTCCTTCATGTGATTTAAACAAAATATCATCGAATTAGGCAATATTTTGCCGTTTTCCACGTTTTTGTGAATTTTCAGTCCATGGGTTTTAATTCATATATATATACGATAAAAATGATGCAAACACATAATTGATTAGATAATAACCTTAAATACTTCATTTTCAATCATCTATTTGTTTCTCGTTAAAATACTGAGTAAGATATTGAAAAGGGGGAGAAGTTCGGTTTTTATTGCATATATCGACGTTTCAGCCGGATTAGAGCGGTTTTACGTGTACATCTTCCCTCGTTAATATAAACGGAAAATCAAGAACATTATAGTTAATTCTAATGAAAACACATTGTTTTTTATCATTTGTATTGGAAACAACATTGTCATATGTCTTTTCTTGGAACTAAATAATACGAAACCTCGCTCTATGATTTGAAGTTAAAATCCTCAAATATTGTTATATAGTGACTTTTTTCACGTTTTTCATGTAGTTTGATATTACGTAAATATATTCATTTTTACCAATATTTCGATACTATTTCATGTAGTATCACGATATGTGATTTGGCCTTCAAATCTCAGAATTTCGCATAATATTGCATTTTAAGCAAGTTTTCTTGCATTTTGCTTCGTACGAAAAATCATCGAATTTAGCAATATTTTAACGTTTATCATCTCCTTTTCCTTCATGTGATTTAAACAAAATATCATCGAATTAGGCAATATTTTGCCGTTTTCCACGTTTTTGTGAATTTTCCGTCCATGGGTATTAATTCATATATATATACGATAAAAATGATGCAAACACATAATTGATTAGATAATAACCTTAAATACTTCATTTTCAATCATCTATTTGTTTCTCGTTAAAATACTGAGTAAGATATTGAAAAGGGGAGAAGTTCGGTTTTTATTGCATATATCGACGTTTCAGCCGGATTAGAGCGGTTTTACGTGTACATCTTCCATCGTTAATATAAACGGAAAATCAAGAACATTATAGTTAATTCTAATGAAAACACATTGTTTTTTATCATTTGTATTGGAAACAACATTGTCATATGTCTTTTCTTGGATCTAAATAATACGAAACCTCGCTCTATGATTTGAAGTTAAAATCCTCAAATATGGTTATATAGTGACTTTTTTCACGTTTTTCATGTAGTTTGATATTACGTAAATATATTCATTTTTACCAATATTTCGATACTATTTCATGTAGTATCACGATATGTGATTTGGCCTTCAAATCTCAGAATTTCGCATAATATTGCATTTTAAGCAAGTTTTCTTGCATTTTGCTTCGTACGAAAAATCATCGAATTTAGCAATATTTTAACGTTTATCATCTCCTTTTCCTTCATGTGATTTAAACAAAATATCATCCAATTAGGCAATATTTTGCCGTTTTCCACGTTTTTGTGAATTTTCCGTCCATGGGTATTAATTCATATATATATACGATAAAAATGATGCAAACACATAATTGATTAGATAATAACCTTAAATACTTCATTTTCAATCATCTATTTGTTTCTCGTTAAAATACTGAGTAAGATATTGAAAAGGGGAGAAGTTCGGTTTTTATTGCATATATCGACGTTTCAGCCGGATTAGAGCGGTTTTACGTGTACATCTTCCATCGTTAATATAAACGGAAAATCAAGAACATTATAGTTAACTCTAATGAAAACACATTGCTTTTTATCATTTGTATTGGAAACAACATTGTCATATGTCTTTTCTTGAAACTAAATAATACGAAACCTCGCTCTATGATTTGAAGTTAAAATCCTCAAATATGGTTATATAGTGACTTTTTTTCACGTTTTTCATGTAGATTGATATTACATAAATATATTCATTTTTACCAATATTTCGATACTATTTCATGTAGTATCACGATATGTGATTTGGCCTTCAAATCTCAGAATTTCGCATAATATTGCATTTTAAGCAAGTTTTCTTGCATTTTGCTTCGTACGAAAAATCATCGAATTTAGCAATATTTTAACGTTTATCATCTCCTTTTCCTTCATGTGATTTAAACAAAATATCATCGAATTAGGCAATATTTTGCCGTTTTCCACGCTTTTTGTGAATTTTCCGTCCATGGGTATTAATTCATATGTATACGATATACAATATCGTATACGATAAAAATGATGCAAACACATAATTGATTAGATAATAACCTTAAATACTTCATTTTCAATCATCTATTTGTTTCTCGTTAAAATACTGAGTAAGATATTGAAAAGGGGAGAAGTTCGGTTTTTATTGCATATATCGACGTTTCAGCCGGATTAGAGCGGTTTTACGTGTACATCTTCCATCGTTAATATAAACGGAAAATCAAGAACATTATAGTTAATTCTAATGAAAACACATTGTTTTTTATCATTTGTATTGGAAACAACATTGTCATATGTCTTTTCTTGAAACTAAATAATACGAAACCTCGCTCTATGATTTGAAGTTAAAATCCTAAAATATGGTTATATAGTGACTTTTTTCACGTTTTTCATGTAGATTGATATTACATAAATATATTCATTTTTACCAATATTTCGATACTATTTCATGTAGTATCACGATATGTGATTTGGCCTTCAAATCTCAGAATTTCGCATAATATTGCATTTTAAGCAAGTTTTCTTGCATTTTGCTTCGTACGAAAAATCATCGAATTTAGCAATATTTTAACGTTTATCATCTCCTTTTCCTTCATGTGATTTAAACAAAATATCATCGAATTAGGCAATATTTTGCCGTTTTCCACGTTTTTGTGAATTTTCCGTCCATGGGTATTAATTCATATATATATACGATAAAAAAGATGCAAACACATAATTGATTAGATAATAACCTTAAATACTTCATTTTCAATCATCTATTTGATTCTCGTTAAAATACTGACTAAGATATTGAAAAGGGGAGAAGTTCGGTTTTTATTGCATATATCGACGTTTCAGCCGGATTAGAGCGGTTTTACGTGTACATCTTCCATCGTTAATATAAACGGAAAATCAAGAACATTATAGTTAATTCTAATGAAAACACATTGTTTTTTATCATTTGTATTGGAAACAACATTGTCATATGTCTTTTCTTGGATCTAAATAATACGAAACCTCGCTCTATGATTTGAAGTTAAAATCCTCAAATATGGTTATATAGTGACTTTTTTCACGTTTTTCATGTAGTTTGATATTACGTAAATATATTCATTTTACCAATATTTCGATACTATTTCATGTAGTATCACGATATGTGATTTGGCCTTCAAATCTCAGAATTTCGCATAATATTGCATTTTAAGCAAGTTTTCTTGCATTTTGCTTCGTACGAAAAATCATCGAATTTAGCAATATTTTAACGTTTATCATCTCCTTTTCCTTCATGTGATTTAAACAAAATATCATCCAATTAGGCAATATTTTGCCGTTTTCCACGTTTTTGTGAATTTTCCGTCCATGGGTATTAATTCATATATATATACGATAAAAATGATGCAAACACATAATTGATTAGATAATAACCTTAAATACTTCATTTTCAATCATCTATTTGTTTCTCGTTAAAATACTGAGTAAGATATTGAAAAGGGGAGAAGTTCGGTTTTTATTGCATATATCGACGTTTCAGCCGGATTAGAGCGGTTTTACGTGTACATCTTCCATCGTTAATATAAACGGAAAATCAAGAACATTATAGTTAATTCTAATGAAAACACATTGCTTTTTATCATTTGTATTGGAAACAATATTGTCATATGTCTTTTCTTGAAACTAAATAATACGAAACCTCGCTCTATGATTTGAAGTTAAAATCCTCAAATATGGTTATATAGTGACTTTTTTTCACGTTTTTCATGTAGATTGATATTACATAAATATATTCATTTTTACCAATATTTCGATACTATTTCATGTAGTATCACGATATGTGATTTGGCCTTCAAATCTCAGAATTTCGCATAATATTGCATTTTAAGCAAGTTTTCTTGCATTTTGCTTCGTACGAAAAATCATCGAATTTAGCAATATTTTAACGTTTATCATCTCTATTTCCTTCATGTGATTTAAACAAAATATCATCGAATTAGGCAATATTTTGCCGTTTTCCACGTTTTTGTGAATTTTCCGTCCATGGGTATTAATTCATATGTATACGATATACAATATCGTATACGATAAAAATGATGCAAACACATAATTGATTAGATAATAACCTTAAATACTTCATTTTCAATCATCTATTTGTTTCTCGTTAAAATACTGAGTAAGATATTGAAAAGGGGAGAAGTTCGGTTTTTATTGCATATATCGACGTTTCAGCCGGATTAGAGCGGTTTTACGTGTACATCTTCCATCGTTAATATAAACGGAAAATCAAGAACATTATAGTTAATTCTAATGAAAACACATTGTTTTTTATCATTTGTATTGGAAACAACATTGTCATATGTCTTTTCTTGGATCTAAATAATACGAAACCGCGCTCTATGATTTGAAGTTAAAATCCTCAAATATGGTTATATAGTGACTTTTTTCACGTTTTTCATTTAGTTTGATATTACGTAAATATATTCATTTTTACCAATATTTCGATACTATTTCATGTAGTATCACGATATGTGATTTGGCCTTCAAATCTCAGAATTTCGCATAATATTGCATTTTAAGCAAGTTTTCTTGCATTTTGTTTCGTACGAAAAATCATCGAATATAGCAATATTTTGACGTTTATCATCTCCTTTTCCTTCATGTGATTTAAACAAAATATCATCGAATTAGGCAATATTTTGCCGTTTTCCACGTTTTTGTGAATTTTCAGTCCATGGGTTTTAATTCATATATATATACGATAAAAATGATGCAAACACATAATTGATTAGATAATAACCTTAAATACTTCATTTTCAATCATCTATTTGTTTCTCGTTAAAATACTGAGTAAGATATTGAAAAGGGGGAGAAGTTCGGTTTTTATTGCATATATCGACGTTTCAGCCGGATTAGAGCGGTTTTACGTGTACATCTTCCCTCGTTAATATAAACGGAAAATCAAGAACATTATAGTTAATTCTAATGAAAACACATTGTTTTTTATCATTTGTATTGGAAACAACATTGTCATATGTCTTTTCTTGGAACTAAATAATACGAAACCTCGCTCTATGATTTGAAGTTAAAATCCTCAAATATTGTTATATAGTGACTTTTTTCACGTTTTTCATGTAGTTTGATATTACGTAAATATATTCATTTTTACCAATATTTCGATACTATTTCATGTAGTATCACGATATGTGATTTGGCCTTCAAATCTCAGAATTTCGCATAATATTGCATTTTAAGCAAGTTTTCTTGCATTTTGCTTCGTACGATAAATCATCGAATTTAGCAATAATTTAACGTTTATCATCTCCTTTTCCTTCATGTGATTTAAACAAAATATCATCCAATTAGGCAATATTTTGCCGTTTTCCACGTTTTTGGGAATTTTCCGTCCATGGGTATTAATTCATATATATATACGATAAAAATGATGCAAACACATAATTGATTAGATAATAACCTTAAATACTTCATTTTCAATCATCTATTTGTTTCTCGTTAAAATACTGAGTAAGATATTGAAAAGGGGAGAAGTTCGGTTTTTATTGCATATATCGACGTTTCAGCCGGATTAGAGCGGTTTTACGTGTACATCTTCCATCGTTAATATAAACGGAAAATCAAGAACATTATAGTTAATTCTAATGAAAACACATTGTTTTTTATCATTTGTATTGGAAACAACATTGTCATATGTCTTTTCTTGGATCTAAATAATACGAAACCTCGCTCTATGATTTGAAGTTAAAATCCTCAAATATGGTTATATAGTGACTTTTTTCACGTTTTTCATGTAGTTTGATATTACGTAAATATATTCATTTTTACCAATATTTCGATACTATTTCATGTAGTATCACGATATGTGATTTGGCCTTCAAATCTCAGAATTTCGCATAATATTGCATTTTAAGCAAGTTTTCTTGCATTTTGTTTCGTACGAAAAATCATCGAATATAGCAATATTTTGACGTTTATCATCTCCTTTTCCTTCATGTGATTTAAACAAAATATCATCGAATTAGACAATACTTTGCCGTTTTCCACGTTTTTGTGAATTTTCAGTCCATGGGTTTTAATTCATATATATACGATAAAAATGATGCAAACACATAATTGATTAGATAATAACCTTAAATACTTCATTTTCAATCATCTATTTGTTTCTCGTTAAAATACTGAGTAAGATATTGAAAAGGGGAGAAGTTCGGTTTTTATTGCATATATCGACGTTTCAGCCGGATGAGAGCGGTTTTACTTGTACATCTTCCTTCGTTAATATAAACGGAAAATCAAGAACATTATAGTTAATTCTAATGAAAACACATTGTTTTTTATCATTTGTATTGGAAACAACATTGTCGTATGTCTTTTCTTGGAACTAAATAATACGAAACCTCGCTCTATGATTTAAAGTTAAAATCCTCAAATATGGTTATATAGTGACTTTTTTCACGTTTTTCATGTAGTTTGATATTACGTAAATATATTCATTTTTATTAATATTTCGATACTATTTCATGTAGTATCACGATATGTGATTTGGCCTTCAAATCTCAGAATTTCGCATAATATTGCATTTTAAGCAAGTTTTCTTGCATTTTGCTTCGTACGAAAAATCATCGAATTTAGCAATATTTTAACGTTTATCATCTCCTTTTCCTTCATGTGATTTAAACAAAATATCATCCAATTAGGCAATATTTTGCCGTTTTCCACGTTTTTGTGAATTTTCCGTCCATGGGTATTAATTCATATATATATATACGATAAAAATGATTGAAACACATAATTGATTAGATAATAACCTTAAATACTTCATTTCCAATCATCTATTTGTTTCTCGTTAAAATATTGAGTAAGATATTGAAAAGTGGAGAAGTTCGGTTTTTATTGCATATATCGACGTTTCAGCCGGATTAGAGCGGTTTTACGTGTACATCTTCCCTCGTTAATATAAACGGAAAATCAAGAACATTATAGTTAATTCTAATGAAAACACATTGTTTTTTATCATTTGTATTGGAAACAACATTGTCATATGTCTTTTCTTGGAACTAAATAATACGAAACCTCGCTCTATGATTTGAAGTTAAAATCCTCAAATATGGTTATATAGTGACTTTTTTCACGTTTTTCATGTAGTTTGATATTACGTAAATATATTCATTTTTACCAATATTTCGATACTATTTCATGTAGTATCACGATATGTGATTTGGCCTTCAAATCTCAGAATTTCGCATAATATTGCATTTTAAGCAAGTTTTCTTGCATTTTGCTTCGTACGAAAAATCATCGAATTTAGCAATATTTTAACGTTTATCATCTCCTTTTCCTTCATGTGATTTAAACAAAATATCATCGAATTAGGCAATATTTTGCCGTTTTCCACGTTTTTGTGAATTTTCCGTCCATGGGTATTAATTCATATATATATATACGATAAAAATGATGCAAACACATAATTGATTAGATAATAACCTTAAATACTTCATTTCCAATCATCTATTTGTTTCTCGTTAAAATACTGAGTAAGATATTGAAAAGGGGAGAAGTTCGGTTTTTATTGCATATATCGACGTTTCAGCCGGATTAGAGCGGTTTTACGTGTACATCTTCCCTCGTTAATATAAACGGAAAATCAAGAACATTATAGTTAATTCTAATGAAAACACATTGTTTTTTATCAATTGTATTGGAAACAACATTGTCATATGTCTTTTCTTGGAACTAAATAATACGAAACCTCGCTCTATGATTTGAAGTTAAAATCCTCAAATATGGTTATATAGTGACTTTTTTCACGTTTTTCATGTAGTTTGATATTACGTAAATATATTCATTTTTACCAATATTTCGATACTATTTCATGTAGTATCACGATATGTGATTTGGCCTTCAAATCTCAGAATTTCGCATAATATTGCATTTTAAGCAAGTTTTCTTGCATTTTGCTTCGTACGAAAAATCATCGAATTTAGCAATATTTTAACGTTTATCATCTCCTTTTCCTTCATGTGATTTAAACAAAATATCATCCAATTAGGCAATATTTTGCCGTTTTCCACGTTTTTGTGAATTTTCCGTCCATGGGTATTAATTCATATATATATACGATAAAAATGATGCAAACACATAATTGATTAGATAATAACCTTAAATACTTCATTTTCAATCATCTATTTGTTTCTCGTTAAAATACTGAGTAAGATATTGAAAAGGGGAGAAGTTCGGTTTTTATTGCATATATCGACGTTTCAGCCGGATTAGAGCGGTTTTACGTGTACATCTTCCATCGTTAATATAAACGGAAAATCAAGAACATTATAGTTAATTCTAATGAAAACACATTGTTTTTTATCATTTGTATTGGAAACAACATTGTCATATGTCTTTTCTTGAAACTAAATAATACGAAACCTCGCTCTATGATTTGAAGTTAAAATCCTCAAATATGGTTATATAGTGACTTTTTTCACGTTTTTCATGTAGATTGATATTACATAAATATATTCATTTTTACCAATATTTCGATAATATTTCATGTAGTATCACGATATGTGATTTGGCCTTCAAATCTCAGAATTTCGCATAATATTGCATTTTAAGCAAGTTTTCTTGCATTTTGCTTCGTACGAAAAATCATCGAATTTAGCAATATTTTAACGTTTATCATCTCCTTTTCCTTCATGTGATTTAAACAAAATATCATCGAATTAGGCAATATTTTGCCGTTTTCCACGTTTTTGTGAATTTTCCGTCCATGGGTATTAATTCATATATATATACGATAAAAATGATGCAAACACATAATTGATTAGATAATAACCTTAAATACTTCATTTTCAATCATCTATTTGTTTCTCGTTAAAATACTGAGTAAGATATTGAAAAGGGGAGAAGTTCGGTTTTTATTGCATATATTGACTTTCAGCCGGATTAGAGCGGTTTTACGTGTACATCTTTCCTCGTTAATATAAACGGAAAATCAAGAACATTATAGTTAATTCTAATGAAAACACATTGTTTTTTATCATTTGTATTGGAAACAACATTGTCATATGTCTTTTCTTGGAACTAAATAATACGAAACCTCGCTCTATGATTTGAAGTTAAAATCCTCAAATATTGTTATATAGTGACTTTTTTCACGTTTTTCATGTAGTTTGATATTACGTAAATATATTCATTTTTACCAATATTTCGATACTATTTCATGTAGTATCACGATATGTGATTTGGCCTTCAAATCTCAGAATTTCGCATAATATTGCATTTTAAGCAAGTTTTCTTGCATTTTGCTTCGTACGATAAATCATCGAATTTAGCAATAATTTAACGTTTATCATCTCCTTTTCCTTCATGTGATTTAAACAAAATATCATCCAATTAGGCAATATTTTGCCGTTTTCCACGTTTTTGGGAATTTTCCGTCCATGGGTTTTAATTCATATATATACGATAAAAATGATGCAAACACATAATTGATTAGATTACCTTAAATACTTCATTTTCAATCATCTATTTGTTTCTCGTTAAAATACTGAGTAAGATATTGAAAAGGGGAGAAGTTCGGTTTTTATTGCATATATCGACGTTTCAGCCGGATTAGAGCGGTTTTACGTGTACATCTTCCCTCGTTAATATAAACGGAAAATCAAGAACATTATAGTTAATTCTAATGAAAACACATTGTTTTTTATCATTTGTATTGGAAACAACATTGTCATATGTCTTTTCTTGGAACTAAATAATACGAAACCTCGCTCTATGATTTAAAGTTAAAATCCTCAAATATGGTTATATAGTGACTTTTTTCACGTTTTTCATGTAGTTTGATATTACGTAAATATATTCATTTTTACCAATATTTCGATACTATTTCATGTAGTATCACGATATGTGATTTGGCCTTCAAATCTCAGAATTTCGCATAATATTGCATTTTAAGCAAGTTTTCTTGCATTTTGCTTCGTACGAAAAATCATCGAATTTAGCAATATTTTAACGTTTATCATCTCCTTTTCCTTCATGTGATTTAAACAAAATATCATCCAATTAGGCAATATTTTGCCGTTTTCCACGTTTTTGTGAATTTTCCGTCCATGGGTATTAATTCATATATATATACGATAAAAATGATGCAAACACATAATTGATTAGATAATAACCTTAAATACTTCATTTTCAATCATCTATTTGTTTCTCGTTAAAATACCGAGTAAGATATTGAAAAGGGGAGAAGTTCGGTTTTTATTGCATATATCGACGTTTCAGCCGGATTAGAGCGGTTTAACGTGTACATCTTCCATCGTTAATATAAACGGAAAATCAAGAACATTATAGTTAATTCTAATGAAAACACATTGCTTTTTATCATTTGTATTGGAAACAACATTGTCATATGTCTTTTCTTGAAACTAAATAATACGAAACCTCGCTCTATGATTTGAAGTTAAAATCCTCAAATATGGTTATATAGTGACTTTTTTTCACGTTTTTCATGTAGATTGATATTACATAAATATATTCATTTTTACCAATATTTCGATACTATTTCATGTAGTATCACGATATGTGATTTGGCCTTCAAATCTCAGAATTTCGCATAATATTGCATTTTAAGCAAGTTTTCTTGCATTTTGCTTCGTACGAAAAATCATCGAATTTAGCAATATTTTAACGTTTATCATCTCCTTTTCCTTCATGTGATTTAAACAAAATATCATCGAATTAGGCAATATTTTGCCGTTTTCCACGCTTTTTGTGAATTTTCCGTCCATGGGTATTAATTCATATGTATACGATATACAATATCGTATACGATAAAAATGATGCAAACACATAATTGATTAGATAATAACCTTAAATACTTCATTTTCAATCATCTATTTGTTTCTCGTTAAAATACTGAGTAAGATATTGAAAAGGGGAGAAGTTCGGTTTTTATTGCATATATCGACGTTTCAGCCGGATTAGAGCGGTTTTACGTGTACATCTTCCATCGTTAATATAAACGGAAAATCAAGAACATTATAGTTAATTCTAATGAAAACACATTGTTTTTTATCATTTGTATTGGAAACAACATTGTCATATGTCTTTTCTTGAAACTAAATAATACGAAACCTCGCTCTATGATTTGAAGTTAAAATCCTCAAATATGGTTATATAGTGACTTTTTTCACGTTTTTCATGTAGATTGATATTACATAAATATATTCATTTTTACCAATATTTCGATAATATTTCATGTAGTATCACGATATGTGATTTGGCCTTCAAATCTCAGAATTTCGCATAATATTGCATTTTAAGCAAGTTTTCTTGCATTTTGCTTCGTACGAAAAATCATCGAATTTAGCAATATTTTAACGTTTATCATCTCCTTTTCCTTCATGTGATTTAAACAAAATATCATCGAATTAGGCAATATTTTGCCGTTTTCCACGTTTTTGTGAATTTTCCGTCCATGGGTATTAATTCATATATATATACGATAAAAATGATGCAAACACATAATTGATTAGATAATAACCTTAAATACTTCATTTTCAATCATCTATTTGTTTCTCGTTAAAATACTGAGTAAGATATTGAAAAGGGGAGAAGTTCGGTTTTTATTGCATATATTGACTTTCAGCCGGATTAGAGCGGTTTTACGTGTACATCTTTCCTCGTTAATATAAACGGAAAATCAAGAACATTATAGTTAATTCTAATGAAAACACATTGTTTTTTATCATTTGTATTGGAAACAACATTGTCATATGTCTTTTCTTGGAACTAAATAATACGAAACCTCGCTCTATGATTTGAAGTTAAAATCCTCAAATATTGTTATATAGTGACTTTTTTCACGTTTTTCATGTAGTTTGATATTACGTAAATATATTCATTTTTACCAATATTTCGATACTATTTCATGTAGTATCACGATATGTGATTTGGCCTTCAAATCTCAGAATTTCGCATAATATTGCATTTTAAGCAAGTTTTCTTGCATTTTGCTTCGTACGATAAATCATCGAATTTAGCAATAATTTAACGTTTATCATCTCCTTTTCCTTCATGTGATTTAAACAAAATATCATCCAATTAGGCAATATTTTGCCGTTTTCCACGTTTTTGGGAATTTTCCGTCCATGGGTTTTAATTCATATATATACGATAAAAATGATGCAAACACATAATTGATTAGATTACCTTAAATACTTCATTTTCAATCATCTATTTGTTTCTCGTTAAAATACCGAGTAAGATATTGAAAAGGGGAGAAGTTCGGTTTTTATTGCATATATCGACGTTTCAGCCGGATTAGAGCGGTTTTACGTGTACATCTTCCCTCGTTAATATAAACGGAAAATCAAGAACATTATAGTTAATTCTAATGAAAACACATTGTTTTTTATCATTTGTATTGGAAACAACATTGTCATATGTCTTTTCTTGGAACTAAATAATACGAAACCTCGCTCTATGATTTAAAGTTAAAATCCTCAAATATGGTTATATAGTGACTTTTTTCACGTTTTTCATGTAGTTTGATATTACGTAAATATATTCATTTTTACCAATATTTCGATACTATTTCATGTAGTATCACGATATGTGATTTGGCCTTCAAATCTCAGAATTTCGCATAATATTGCATTTTAAGCAAGTTTTCTTGCATTTTGCTTCGTACGAAAAATCATCGAATTTAGCAATATTTTAACGTTTATCATCTCCTTTTCCTTCATGTGATTTAAACAAAATATCATCCAATTAGGCAATATTTTGCCGTTTTCCACGTTTTTGTGAATTTTCCGTCCATGGGTATTAATTCATATATATATACGATAAAAATGATGCAAACACATAATTGATTAGATAATAACCTTAAATACTTCATTTTCAATCATCTATTTGTTTCTCGTTAAAATACCGAGTAAGATATTGAAAAGGGGAGAAGTTCGGTTTTTATTGCATATATCGACGTTTCAGCCGGATTAGAGCGGTTTAACGTGTACATCTTCCATCGTTAATATAAACGGAAAATCAAGAACATTATAGTTAATTCTAATGAAAACACATTGCTTTTTATCATTTGTATTGGAAACAACATTGTCATATGTCTTTTCTTGAAACTAAATAATACGAAACCTCGCTCTATGATTTGAAGTTAAAATCCTCAAATATGGTTATATAGTGACTTTTTTTCACGTTTTTCATGTAGATTGATATTACATAAATATATTCATTTTTACCAATATTTCGATACTATTTCATGTAGTATCACGATATGTGATTTGGCCTTCAAATCTCAGAATTTCGCATAATATTGCATTTTAAGCAAGTTTTCTTGCATTTTGCTTCGTACGAAAAATCATCGAATTTAGCAATATTTTAACGTTTATCATCTCCTTTTCCTTCATGTGATTTAAACAAAATATCATCGAATTAGGCAATATTTTGCCGTTTTCCACGCTTTTTGTGAATTTTCCGTCCATGGGTATTAATTCATATGTATACGATATACAATATCGTATACGATAAAAATGATGCAAACACATAATTGATTAGATAATAACCTTAAATACTTCATTTTCAATCATCTATTTGTTTCTCGTTAAAATACTGAGTAAGATATTGAAAAGGGGAGAAGTTCGGTTTTTATTGCATATATCGACGTTTCAGCCGGATTAGAGCGGTTTTACGTGTACATCTTCCATCGATAATATAAACGGAAAATCAAGAACATTATAGTTAATTCTAATGAAAACACATTGTTTTTTATCATTTGTATTGGAAACAACATTGTCATATGTCTTTTCTTGAAACTAAATAATACGAAACCTCGCTCTATGATTTGAAGTTAAAATCCTCAAATATGGTTATATAGTGACTTTTTTCACGTTTTTCATGTAGTTTGATATTACATATATATATTCATTTTTACCAATATTTCGATACTATTTCATGTAGTATCACGATATGTGATTTGGCCTTCAAATCTCAGAATTTCGCATAATATTGCATTTTAAGCAAGTTTTCTTGCATTTTGCTTCGTACGAAAAATCATCGAATTTAGCAATATTTTAACGTTTATCATCTCCTTTTCCTTCATGTGATTTAAACAAAATATCATCGAATTAGGCAATATTTTGCCGTTTTCCACGTTTTTGTGAATTTTCCGTCCATGGGTATTAATTCATATATATATACGATAAAAATGATGCAAACACATAATTGATTAGATAATAACCTTAAATACTTCATTTTCAATCATCTATTTGCTTCTCGTTAAAATACTGAGTAAGATATTGAAAAGGGGAGAAGTTCGGTTTTTATTGCATATATCGACGTTTCAGCCGGATTAGAGCGGTTTTACGTGTACATCTTCCATCGTTAATATAAACGGAAAATCAAGAACATTATAGTTAATTCTAATGAAAACACATTGTTTATTATCATTTGTATTGGAAACAACATTGTCATATGTCTTTTCTTGGATCTAAATAATACGAAACCTCGCTCTATGATTTGAAGTTAAAATCCTCAAATATGGTTATATAGTGACTTTTTTCACGTTTTTCATGTAGTTTGATATTACGTAAATATATTCATTTTTACCAATATTTCGATACTATTTCATGTAGTATCACGATATGTGATTTGGCCTTCAAATCTCAGAATTTCGCATAATATTGCATTTTAAGCAAGTTTTCTTGCATTTTGCTTCGTACGAAAAATCATCGAATTTAGCAATATTTTAACGTTTATCATCTCCTTTTCCTTCATGTGATTTAAACAAAATATCATCGAATTAGGCAATATTTTGCCGTTTTCCACGTTTTTGTGAATTTTCCGTCCATGGGTATTAATTCATATATATATATACGATAAAAATGATGCAAACACATAATTGATTAGATAATAACCTTAAATACTTCATTTCCAATCATCTATTTGTTTCTCGTTAAAATACTGAGTAAGATATTGAAAAGGGGAGAAGTTCGGTTTTTATTGCATATATCGACGTTTCAGCCGGATTAGAGCGGTTTTACGTGTACATCTTCCATCGTTAATATAAACGGAAAATCAAGAACATTATAGTTAATTCTAATGAAAACACATTGTTTTTTATCATTTGTATTGGAAACAACATTGTCATATGTCTTTTCTTGGATCTAAATAATACGAAACCTCGCTCTATGATTTGAAGTTAAAATCCTCAAATATGGTTATATAGTGACTTTTTTTCACGTTTTTCATGTAGATTGATATTACATAAATATATTCATTTTTACCAATATTTCGATACTATTTCATGTAGTATCACGATATGTGATTTGGCCTTCAAATCTCAGAATTTCGCATAATATTGCATTTTAAGCAAGTTTTCTTGCATTTTGCTTCGTACGAAAAATCATCGAATTTAGCAATATTTTAACGTTTATCAACTCCTTTTCCTTCATGTGATTTAAACAAAATATCATCGAATTAGGCAATATTTTGCCGTTTTCCACGCTTTTTGTGAATTTTCCGTCCATGGGTATTAATTCATATGTATACGATATACAATATCGTATACGATAAAAATGATGCAAACACATAATTGATTAGATAATAACCTTAAATACTTCATTTTCAATCATCTATTTGTTTCTCGTTAAAATACTGAGTAAGATATTGAAAAGGGGAGAAGTTCGGTTTTTATTGCATATATCGACGTTTCAGCCGGATTAGAGCGGTTTTACGTGTACATCTTCCATCGTTAATATAAACGGAAAATCAAGAACATTATAGTTAATTCTAATGAAAACACATTGTTTTTTATCATTTGTATTGGAAACAACATTGTCATATGTCTTTTCTTGAAACTAAATAATACGAAACCTCGCTCTATGATTTGAAGTTAAAATCCTCAAATATGGTTATATAGTGACTTTTTTCACGTTTTTCATGTAGATTGATATTACATAAATATATTCATTTTTACCAATATTTCGATAATATTTCATGTAGTATCACGATATGTGATTTGGCCTTCAAATCTCAGAATTTCGCATAATATTGCATTTTAAGCAAGTTTTCTTGCATTTTGCTTCGTACGAAAAATCATCGAATTTAGCAATATTTTAACGTTTATCATCTCCTTTTCCTTCATGTGATTTAAACAAAATATCATCGAATTAGGCAATATTTTGCCGTTTTCCACGTTTTTGTGAATTTTCCGTCCATGGGTATTAATTCATATATATATACGATAAAAATGATGCAAACACATAATTGATTAGATAATAACCTTAAATACTTCATTTTCAATCATCTATTTGTTTCTCGTTAAAATACTGAGTAAGATATTGAAAAGGGGAGAAGTTCGGTTTTTATTGCATATATTGACTTTCAGCCGGATTAGAGCGGTTTTACGTGTACATCTTTCCTCGTTAATATAAACGGAAAATCAAGAACATTATAGTTAATTCTAATGAAAACACATTGTTTTTTATCATTTGTATTGGAAACAACATTGTCATATGTCTTTTCTTGGAACTAAATAATACGAAACCTCGCTCTATGATTTGAAGTTAAAATCCTCAAATATTGTTATATAGTGACTTTTTTCACGTTTTTCATGTAGTTTGATATTACGTAAATATATTCATTTTTACCAATATTTCGATACTATTTCATGTAGTATCACGATATGTGATTTGGCCTTCAAATCTCAGAATTTCGCATAATATTGCATTTTAAGCAAGTTTTCTTGCATTTTGCTTCGTACGATAAATCATCGAATTTAGCAATAATTTAACGTTTATCATCTCCTTTTCCTTCATGTGATTTAAACAAAATATCATCCAATTAGGCAATATTTTGCCGTTTTCCACGTTTTTGGGAATTTTCCGTCCATGGGTTTTAATTCATATATATACGATAAAAATGATGCAAACACATAATTGATTAGATTACCTTAAATACTTCATTTTCAATCATCTATTTGTTTCTCGTTAAAATACTGAGTAAGATATTGAAAAGGGGAGAAGTTCGGTTTTTATTGCATATATCGACGTTTCAGCCGGATTAGAGCGGTTTTACGTGTACATCTTCCCTCGTTAATATAAACGGAAAATCAAGAACATTATAGTTAATTCTAATGAAAACACATTGTTTTTTATCATTTGTATTGGAAACAACATTGTCATATGTCTTTTCTTGGAACTAAATAATACGAAACCTCGCTCTATGATTTAAAGTTAAAATCCTCAAATATGGTTATATAGTGACTTTTTTCACGTTTTTCATGTAGTTTGATATTACGTAAATATATTCATTTTTACCAATATTTCGATACTATTTCATGTAGTATCACGATATGTGATTTGGCCTTCAAATCTCAGAATTTCGCATAATATTGCATTTTAAGCAAGTTTTCTTGCATTTTGCTTCGTACGAAAAATCATCGAATTTAGCAATATTTTAACGTTTATCATCTCCTTTTCCTTCATGTGATTTAAACAAAATATCATCCAATTAGGCAATATTTTGCCGTTTTCCACGTTTTTGTGAATTTTCCGTCCATGGGTATTAATTCATATATATATATGATAAAAATGATGCAAACACATAATTGATTAGATAATAACCTTAAATACTTCATTTTCAATCATCTATTTGTTTCTCGTTAAAATACCGAGTAAGATATTGAAAAGGGGAGAAGTTCGGTTTTTATTGCATATATCGACGTTTCAGCCGGATTAGAGCGGTTTAACGTGTACATCTTCCATCGTTAATATAAACGGAAAATCAAGAACATTATAGTTAATTCTAATGAAAACACATTGCTTTTTATCATTTGTATTGGAAACAACATTGTCATATGTCTTTTCTTGAAACTAAATAATACGAAACCTCGCTCTATGATTTGAAGTTAAAATCCTCAAATATGGTTATATAGTGACTTTTTTTCACGTTTTTCATGTAGATTGATATTACATAAATATATTCATTTTTACCAATATTTCGATACTATTTCATGTAGTATCACGATATGTGATTTGGCCTTCAAATCTCAGAATTTCGCATAATATTGCATTTTAAGCAAGTTTTCTTGCATTTTGCTTCGTACGAAAAATCATCGAATTTAGCAATATTTTAACGTTTATCATCTCCTTTTCCTTCATGTGATTTAAACAAAATATCATCGAATTAGGCAATATTTTGCCGTTTTCCACGCTTTTTGTGAATTTTCCGTCCATGGGTATTAATTCATATGTATACGATATACAATATCGTATACGATAAAAATGATGCAAACACATAATTGATTAGATAATAACCTTAAATACTTCATTTTCAATCATCTATTTGTTTCTCGTTAAAATACTGAGTAAGATATTGAAAAGGGGAGAAGTTCGGTTTTTATTGCATATATCGACGTTTCAGCCGGATTAGAGCGGTTTTACGTGTACATCTTCCATCGATAATATAAACGGAAAATCAAGAACATTATAGTTAATTCTAATGAAAACACATTGTTTTTTATCATTTGTATTGGAAACAACATTGTCATATGTCTTTTCTTGAAACTAAATAATACGAAACCTCGCTCTATGATTTGAAGTTAAAATCCTCAAATATGGTTATATAGTGACTTTTTTCACGTTTTTCATGTAGTTTGATATTACATATATATATTCATTTTTACCAATATTTCGATACTATTTCATGTAGTATCACGATATGTGATTTGGCCTTCAAATCTCAGAATTTCGCATAATATTGCATTTTAAGCAAGTTTTCTTGCATTTTGCTTCGTACGAAAAATCATCGAATTTAGCAATATTTTAACGTTTATCATCTCCTTTTCCTTCATGTGATTTAAACAAAATATCATCGAATTAGGCAATATTTTGCCGTTTTCCACGTTTTTGTGAATTTTCCGTCCATGGGTATTAATTCATATATATATACGATAAAAATGATGCAAACACATAATTGATTAGATAATAACCTTAAATACTTCATTTTCAATCATCTATTTGCTTCTCGTTAAAATACTGAGTAAGATATTGAAAAGGGGAGAAGTTCGGTTTTTATTGCATATATCGACGTTTCAGCCGGATTAGAGCGGTTTTACGTGTACATCTTCCATCGTTAATATAAACGGAAAATCAAGAACATTATAGTTAATTCTAATGAAAACACATTGTTTATTATCATTTGTATTGGAAACAACATTGTCATATGTCTTTTCTTGGATCTAAATAATACGAAACCTCGCTCTATGATTTGAAGTTAAAATCCTCAAATATGGTTATATAGTGACTTTTTTCACGTTTTTCATGTAGTTTGATATTACGTAAATATATTCATTTTTACCAATATTTCGATACTATTTCATGTAGTATCACGATATGTGATTTGGCCTTCAAATCTCAGAATTTCGCATAATATTGCATTTTAAGCAAGTTTTCTTGCATTTTGCTTCGTACGAAAAATCATCGAATTTAGCAATATTTTAACGTTTATCATCTCCTTTTCCTTCATGTGATTTAAACAAAATATCATCGAATTAGGCAATATTTTGCCGTTTTCCACGTTTTTGTGAATTTTCCGTCCATGGGTATTAATTCATATATATATATACGATAAAAATGATGCAAACACATAATTGATTAGATAATAACCTTAAATACTTCATTTCCAATCATCTATTTGTTTCTCGTTAAAATACTGAGTAAGATATTGAAAAGGGGAGAAGTTCGGTTTTTATTGCATATATCGACGTTTCAGCCGGATTAGAGCGGTTTTACGTGTACATCTTCCATCGTTAATATAAACGGAAAATCAAGAACATTATAGTTAATTCTAATGAAAACACATTGTTTTTTATCATTTGTATTGGAAACAACATTGTCATATGTCTTTTCTTGGATCTAAATAATACGAAACCTCGCTCTATGATTTGAAGTTAAAATCCTCAAATATGGTTATATAGTGACTTTTTTCACGATATGTGATTTGGCCTTCAAATCTCAGAATTTCGAATAATATTGCATTTTAAGCAAGTTTTCTTGCATTTTGCTTCGTACGAAAAATCATCGAATTTAGCAATATTTTAACGTTTATCATCTGCTTTTCCTTCATGTGATTTAAACAAAATATCATCGAATTAGGCAATATTTTGCCGTTTTCCACGTTTTTGTGAATTTTCCGTCCATGGGTATTAATTCATATATATATACGATAAAAATGATGCAAACACATAATTGATTAGATAATAACCTTAAATACTTCATTTTCAATCATCTATTTGTTTCTCGTTAAAATACTGAGTAAGATATTGAAAAGGGGAGAAGTTCGGTTTTTATTGCATATATCGACGTTTCAGCCGGATTAGAGCGGTTTTACGTGTACATCTTCCATCGTTAATATAAACGGAAAATCAAGAACATTATAGTTAATTCTAATGAAAACACATTGTTTTTTATCATTTGTATTGGAAACAACATTGTCATATGTCTTTTCTTGAAACTAAATAATACGAAACCTCGCTCTATGATTTGATGTTAAAATCCTCAAATATGGTTATATAGTGACTTTTTTCACGTTTTTCATGTAGATTGATATTACATAAATATATTCAATTTTACCAATATTTCGATACTATTTCATGTAGTATCACGATATGTGATTTGGCCTTCAAATCTCAGAATTTCGCATAATATTGCATTTTAAGCAAGTTTTCTTGCATTTTGCTTCGTACGAAAAATCATCGAATTTAGCAATATTTTAACGTTTATCATCTCCTTTTCCTTCATGTGATTTAAACAAAATATCATCCAATTAGGCAATATTTTGCCGTTTTCCACGTTTTTGTGAATTTTCCGTCCATGGGTATTAATTCATATATATATACGATAAAAATGATGCAAACACATAATTGATTAGATAATAACCTTAAATACTTCATTTTCAATCATCTATTTGTTTCTCGTTAAAATACTGAGTAAGATATTGAAAAGGGGAGAAGTTCGGTTTTTATTGCATATATCGACGTTTCAGCCGGATTAGAGCGGTTTTACGTGTACATCTTCCATCGTTAATATAAACGGAAAATCAAGAACATTATAGTTAATTCTAATGAAAACACATTGTTTTTTATCATTTGTATTGGAAACAACATTGTCATATGTCTTTTCTTGAAACTAAATAATACGAAACCTCGCTCTATGATTTGAAGTTAAAATCCTCAAATATGGTTATATAGTGACTTTTTTCACGTTTTTCATGTAGATTGATATTACATAAATATATTCATTTTTACCAATATTTCGATACTATTTCATGTAGTATCACGATATGTGATTTGGCCTTCAAATCTCAGAATTTCGCATAATATTGCATTTTAAGCAAGTTTTCTTGCATTTTGCTTCGTACGAAAAATCATCGAATTTAGCAATATTTTAACGTTTATCATCTCCTTTTCCTTCATGTGATTTAAACAAAATATCATCGAATTAGGCAATATTTTGCCGTTTTCCACGTTTTTGTGAATTTTCCGTCCATGGGTATTAATTCATATATATATACGATAAAAATGATGCAAACACATAATTGATTAGATAATAACCTTAAATACTTCATTTTCAATCATCTATTTGTTTCTCGTTAAAATACTGAGTAAGATATTGAAAAGGGGAGAAGTTCGGTTTTTATTGCATATATTGACTTTCAGCCGGATTAGAGCGGTTTTACGTGTACATCTTTCCTCGTTAATATAAACGGAAAATCAAGAACATTATAGTTAATTCTAATGAAAACACATTGTTTTTTATCATTTGTATTGGAAACAACATTGTCATATGTCTTTTCTTGGAACTAAATAATACGAAACCTCGCTCTATGATTTGAAGTTAAAATCCTCAAATATTGTTATATAGTGACTTTTTTCACGTTTTTCATGTAGTTTGATATTACGTAAATATATTCATTTTTACCAATATTTCGATACTATTTCATGTAGTATCACGATATGTGATTTGGCCTTCAAATCTCAGAATTTCGCATAATATTGCATTTTAAGCAAGTTTTCTTGCATTTTGCTTCGTACGATAAATCATCGAATTTAGCAATAATTTAACGTTTATCATCTCCTTTTCCTTCATGTGATTTAAACAAAATATCATCCAATTAGGCAATATTTTGCCGTTTTCCACGTTTTTGGGAATTTTCCGTCCATGGGTTTTAATTCATATATATACGATAAAAATGATGCAAACACATAATTGATTAGATTACCTTAAATACTTCATTTTCAATCATCTATTTGTTTCTCGTTAAAATACTGAGTAAGATATTGAAAAGGGGAGAAGTTCGGTTTTTATTGCATATATCGACGTTTCAGCCGGATTAGAGCGGTTTTACGTGTACATCTTCCCTCGTTAATATAAACGGAAAATCAAGAACATTATAGTTAATTCTAATGAAAACACATTGTTTTTTATCATTTGTATTAGAAACAACATTGTCATATGTCTTTTCTTGGAACTAAATAATACGAAACCTCGCTCTATGATTTAAAGTTAAAATCCTCAAATATGGTTATATAGTGACTTTTTTCACGTTTTTCATGTAGTTTGATATTACGTAAATATATTCATTTTTACCAATATTTCGATACTATTTCATGTAGTATCACGATATGTGATTTGGCCTTCAAATCTCAGAATTTCGCATAATATTGCATTTTAAGCAAGTTTTCTTGCACTTTGCTTCGTACGAAAAATCATCGAATTTAGCAATATTTTAACGTTTATCATCTCCTTTTCCTTCATGTGATTTAAACAAAATATCATCCAATTAGGCAATATTTTGCCGTTTTCCACGTTTTTGTGAATTTTCCGTCCATGGGTATTAATTCATATATATATACGATAAAAATGATGCAAACACATAATTGATTAGATAATAACCTTAAATACTTCATTTTCAATCATCTATTTGTTTCTCGTTAAAATACTGAGTAAGATATTGAAAAGGGGAGAAGTTCGGTTTTTATTGCATATATCGACGTTTCAGCCGGATTAGAGCGGTTTTACGTGTACATCTTCCATCGATAATATAAACGGAAAATCAAGAACATTATAGTTAATTCTAATGAAAACACATTGTTTTTTATCATTTGTATTGGAAACAACATTGTCATATGTCTTTTCTTGAAACTAAATAATACGAAACCTCGCTCTATGATTTGAAGTTAAAATCCTCAAATATGGTTATATAGTGACTTTTTTCACGTTTTTCATGTAGATTGATATTACATATATATATTCATTTTTACCAATATTTCGATACTATTTCATGTAGTATCACGATATGTGATTTGGCCTTCAAATCTCAGAATTTCGCATAATATTGCATTTTAAGCAAGTTTTCTTGCACTTTGCTTCGTACGAAAAATCATCGAATTTAGCAATATTTTAACGTTTATCATCTCCTTTTCCTTCATGTGATTTAAACAAAATATCATCCAATTAGGCAATATTTTGCCGTTTTCCACGTTTTTGTGAATTTTCCGTCCATGGGTATTAATTCATATATATATACGATAAAAATGATGCAAACACATAATTGATTAGATAATAACCTTAAATACTTCATTTTCAATCATCTATTTGTTTCTCGTTAAAATACTGAGTAAGATATTGAAAAGGGGAGAAGTTCGGTTTTTATTGCATATATCGACAGTTTCAGCCGGATTAGAGCGGTTTTACGTGTACATCTTCCATCGTTAATATAAACGGAAAATCAAGAACATTATAGTTAATTCTAATGAAAACACATTGTTTTTTATCATTTGTATTGGAAACAACATTGTCATATGTCTTTTCTTGAAACTAAATAATACGAAACCTCGCTCTATGATTTGAAGTTAAAATCCTCAAATATGGTTATATAGTGACTTTTTTCACGTTTTTCATGTAGATTGATATTACATATATATATTCATTTTTACCAATATTTCGATACTATTTCATGTAGTATCACGATATGTGATTTGGCCTTCAAATCTCAGAATTTCGCATAATATTGCATTTTAAGCAAGTTTTCTTGCATTTTGCTTCGTACGAAAAATCATCGAATTTAGCAATATTTTAACGTTTATCATCTCCTTTTCCTTCATGTGATTTAAACAAAATATCATCGAATTAGGCAATATTTTGCCGTTTTCCACGTTTTTGTGAATTTTCCGTCCATGGGTATTAATTCATATATATATATATATACGATAAAAATGATGCAAACACATAATTGATTAGATAATAACCTTAAATACTTCATTTCCAATCATCTATTTGTTTCTCGTTAAAATACTGAGTAAGATATTGAAAAGGGGAGAAGTTCGGTTTTTATTGCATATATCGACGTTTCAGCCGGATTAGAGCGGTTTTACGTGTACATCTTCCATCGTTAATATAAACGGAAAATCAAGAACATTATAGTTAATTCTAATGAAAACACATTGTTTTTTATCATTTGTATTGGAAACAACATTGTCATATGTCTTTTCTTGGATCTAAATAATACGAAACCTCGCTCTATGATTTGAAGTTAAAATCCTCAAATATGGTTATATAGTGACTTTTTTCACGATATGTGATTTGGCCTTCAAATCTCAGAATTTCGAATAATATTGCATTTTAAGCAAGTTTTCTTGCATTTTGCTTCGTACGAAAAATCATCGAATTTAGCAATATTTTAACGTTTATCATCTCCTTTTCCTTCATGTGATTTAAACAAAATATCATCGAATTAGGCAATATTTTGCCGTTTTCCACGTTTTTGTGAATTTTCCGTCCATGGGTATTAATTCATATATATATACGATAAAAATGATGCAAACACATAATTGATTAGATAAAAACCTTAAAGTTATTATCTGATCAATATGTGCTTGCATAATTTTTCTCGTATATTTAATGAAATAATAACAATAAACTGAAAATTCACAAAAACGTGGAAAAACGGCAAAACATTGCCTAATTCGATGATATTTTTTTTATATCACATAAAGGAAAAGGGGATGATAAACGTCAAAATATTGCTGAATTCGATGATTTTTAGTACGAAACAAAATGCAAGAAAACTTGCTTAAAATGCAATATTATGCGAAAATCTGAGATTTGAAGGCCAAATCACATATCGTGATAATACATGAAATAGTGTCGAAATATTGGTAAAAAAAAATATATTTATGTAATATGAAAACTACATGAAAAACTTGAAAAAAGTCATTAATATACCAAATTTGAAGATTTTAACTTCGAATCATAGAGCGACGTTTCGTATTTTTTAGACCCTAGAAAAGGCGTATAAAGATGTTGCTTCCAATACAAATGATAAAAATCAATGTGTTTTCATTAAAATTAACTAAAATGTTCCTGATTTTCGGTTTATATTACCGATGGAAGATGTACACGTAAAACCGTTCTAATCCGGCTGAAACGTCGATATATGCAATTAAAACAGAACTTCTCCCCTTTTCAATATCCTACTCAGTATTTTAACGAGAAACAAATAGATGATTGAAAATGAAGTATTTAAGGTTATTTTCTGATCAATTATGTGTTTGCATAATTTTTATCGTATATATAATGAATTAATACCAATAAACTGAAAATTCACAAAAACGTAGAAAAACGGCCTAATTCGATGATATTTTGTTTAAATCACATAAAGGAAAAGGGGATGAAAAAAGGTAAAATTATTGCTAAATTCGATGATTTTTAGTACAAAACAAAGTGCAAGAAAACTTGCTTAAAGATGCAAAATTTGCGAAATTCTGAGATTTGAAGGCCAAATCACATATCGTGAGAAAACATGAAGTAGTATCGAAATATTGGTAAAAACGAATATATATACGTAAAATTACACTACATGAATAACGTGAAAAAAGTCACTATATTACCATATTTGAGGATGTTAACTTCAAATCATAGAGCGAGGTTTCGTATTACTTTGATCCAAGAAAAGACCTATGACAATGTTGTTTCAAATACAAATGATAAAAATCAATGTGTTTTCATTAGAATTAACTAAAATGTTCCTGATTTTTCGTATATATTACCGATGGAAGATGTACACGTAAAACCGCTCTAATCCGGCTGAAACGTCGATATATGCAATAAAAACAGAACTTCTCCCCTTTCCAATATCTTACTCAGTATTTTAGCGAGAAACAAATAGCTGATTGAAAATAAAGTGTTTAAGGTTAATTTCTAATCAATTATGTGTTTGCATCATTTTTATCGTATATTTAATGAATTAATAGCAATAAACTGAAAATTCACAATAACGTGGAAAAACAGCAAAATATTGCCTAATTCGATGATATTTTGTTTATATCACATAAAGGAAAAGGGGATGATAAACGTCAAAATATTGCTGAATTCGATGATTTTTTTCTGCATCAGTCTCTGCATCACTCTCTTGAGCCTCTGCGTCACTCTCTAAAGCCTCTGCATACCTCTCTTGAGCCTCTGCATCACTCTCTTGAGCCTCTGCATCACTCTCTTGACCCTCTGCATCTACTCGCTTGAGACTCTGCATCCCTCTCTTAAGCCTCTGCATCACTCTCTTGAGCCACTGCATCACTTTCTTGAGCCTCTGCATCACTCTCTTAAGCCTCTGCATCACTCTCTTCAGCCTCTGCATCCCTCTCTTCAGCCTCTGCAACACTCTCTTCAGCCTCTGCATCACTCTCTTAAGCTTCTGCATCCCTCTCCTGAACTCCTGCATCCCTCTCATGAGCCTCTGCATCCCTCTCCTGAGCCTTTGCATAACTCTCTTAAGCCTCTGCATCCCTTTCTTGAGCCTCTGCATCACTCTCGTAAGCCTCTGCATCACTCTAATGAGCCTCTGCATAACTCTCTTGAGTCTCTGCATCACTCTCTTCAGCCTCTATATCCCTCTCTTGAGCCTCTGCAACACTCTCTTCAGCCTCTGCAACACTCTCTTCAGCCTCTGCATCACTCTTGTAAACCTCTGAATCACTCTCTTGAGCCTCTCCATCAATCTCTTGAGCCCCTGCATCCCTCTATTGAGCCTCTGCATCCCTCTCTTGAGCCCCTGCATCCCTCTCTTGAGCCTCTGCATCCCTCTCTTAAGCCTCTGCATCACTCTCTTCAGCCTCTGCATCACTCTCTTGAGCTTCTGCATCCCTCTCTTAAGCCTCTGCATCACTCTCTTCAGCCTCTGCATCCCTCTCTTAAGCCTCTGCATCACTCTATAAGCCTCTGCATCACTCTCGTAATCCTCTTAATCACTTTCTTGAGCCTCTGCATCACTCTCTTGAGCCTGTGCATCACTCTCTTGAGCATCTGCATCCCTCTCATAAGCCTCTGCATCACTCTCTTGAGCCTCTGCATCACTCTCTTAAGCCTCTGCATACCTCTCTTGAGCCTCTGCATCACTCTCTTGAGCCTCTGCATCACTCTCTTGAGCCTCTGCATCACTCTCTTGACCCTCTGCATCACTCGCTTGAGCCTCTGCATCCCTCTCTTAAGCCTCTGCATCACTCTCTTGAGCCACTGCATCACTTTCGTGAGCCTCTGCAACACTCTCTTGAGCCTCTGCATCACTCTCTTGAGCCTCTTCATCAATCTCTTGAGCCTCTGCAACCCTCTCCTAAGCCTCTGCAACACTCTCTTCAGCCTCTGCATCACTCTCTTAAGCCTCTGCATCACTCTCTTCAGCCTCTGCATCACTCTCTTAAGCCTCTGCAACACTCTCTTCAGCCTCTGCATCACTCTCTTAAGCCTCTGCAACACTCTCTTCAGCCTCTGCATCACTCGCTTAAGCCTCTGCATCCCGCAATTGATTATCTGCATCACTCTCGTAAGCCTCTGCATCAGTCTCTTGAGCCTCTGCACAACACTTTTTAGCCTCTGCATCACTCTCTTGAGCCTCTGCATCTCTCTCCTGAGCCTCTGCAACACTCTCTTCAGCCTCTGCATCACTCTCTTAAGTCTCTTCATCACTCCCTTCGGCCTCTGCATCATTCTCTTAAGCCTCTGCTTACCTCTCTTCATCCTCTGCATCACTCTCTTGAGCCTCTGCATCACTCTCATGATATTCTGCATCACTCTCTTGAGACTCTGCATCACTCTCTTGAGCCTCTACATCACACTCTTGAGCCTCTGCATCACTCTCTTGAGCCTCTGCATCACTCTCTTAAGCCTCTGCATCCCTCCCTTGATCCTCTGCATCACTCTCTTGAGCCTCTGCATCATTCTCTTGAGCCTCTGCATCCCTCTCTTAAGCCTCTACATCATTCTCATGAGCCTCTGCATTAATCTAAATAATACGAAACCTCGCTTTATGATTTGAAGTAAAATCCTCAAATATGGTAATATAGTGACTTTTTTCACGGTATTTTATGTTTTTATTGCATATATCGACGTTTCAGCCAGATTAGAACGTTTTACGTTTACATCTTCCATCGGTAATATAAACCGAAAATCAGAAACATTTTAGTTAATTTGAATGAAAACACATTGATTTTTATCATTTGTATTGGAAGCAACATCTTTATACGTGTTTTCTAGGGTCTAAAAAATACGAAACGTCGCTCTATGATTCGATGTTAAAATCCTCAAATTTGGTATAATAATGACTTTTTTCACGTTTTTTATGTAGTTTGATATTACGTAAATATATTCATTTTTTACCAATATTTCGATACTATTTTATGTAGTATCACGATATGTGATTTGGCCTTCAAGTCTCAGATTTTCGCATAATATTGCATTTTAAGCAAGTTTTCTTGCATTTTGTTTCATACTAAAAATCATCGAATTCAGCAATATTTTGACGTTTATCATCCCCTTTTCCTTTATGTGATATAAACAAAATGTCATCAAATTAGGCAATATTTTGCTGTTTTTCCACGTTTTTGTGAATTTTCAGTTTATTGCTATTAATTCATTAAAAAAACGATATAAATGATGCAAACACATAATTTATTAGAAATTAACCTTAAACACTTCATTTTCAATCAACTATTTGTTTCTCGTTAAAATACTGAGAAAGGGGAGAAGTTCTGTTTTTATTGCATATATCGACGTTTCAGCCGGATTAGAGCGGTTTTACGTGTACATCTTCCATCGGTAATATAAACGGAAAATCAGGAACATTTTAGTTAATTCTAATGAAAACACATTGATTTTTATCATTTGTATTTGAAACAACATTGTCATATGTCTTTTCTTGGATCTAAATAAAACGAAACCTCGCTCTATGATTTGAAGTTAAAATCCTTAAATATGGTAATATAGTGACTTTTTTCACGTTATTCATGTAGTGTGATTTTACGTATATATTTTCGTTTTTACCAATATTTCGATACTACTTCATGTTTTCTAACGATATGTGATTTGGCCTTCAACTCTCAAAATTTCGCAAATTTTGCATTAATAAGCATGTTTTCTTTCATTTTGTTTTGTACTAAAAATCATCGAATTTAGCAATATTTTGACCTTTATCATCCCCCTTTTCCTTTATGTGATTTAAACAAAATATCATCAAATTAGGCAATATTTTGCCGTTTTTTCACGTTTTTGTGAATTTTCAGTTTATTGTTATTATTTCATTAAATATACGAGGAAAATTATGCAAACACATAATTGATCAGAAAATAACCTTAAATACTCCATTTTCAATCATCTATTTGTTTCTCGTTAAAATACTGAGTAAGATATTGAAAAGGGGAGAAGTTCTGTTTTTATTGCATATATCGACGTTTCAGCCGGATTAGAACGGTTTTACGTGTACATCTTCCATCGGTAATATAAACCAAAAATCAGGAAAATTTTAGTTAATTTTAATGAAAACACATTGATTTTTATCATTTGTATTGGAAGCAACATCTTTATACGTGTTTTCTAGGGTCTAAAAAATACGAAACGTCGCTCTATGATTCGATGTTAAAATCCTCAAATTTGGTATAATAATGACTTTTTTCACGTTTTTTATGTAGTTTGATATTACGTAAATATATTCATTTTTTACCAATATTTCGATACTATTTTATGTAGTATCACGATATGTGATTTGGCCTTCAAGTCTCAGATTTTCGCATAATATTGCATTTTAAGCAAGTTTTCTTGCATTTTGTTTCGTACTAAAAATCATCGAATTCAGCAATATTTTGACGTTTATCATCCCCTTTTCCTTTATGTGATATAAACAAAATATCACTGAATTAGGCAATATTTTGCCGTTTTTCCACGTTTTTGTGAATTTTCAGTTTATTGTTATTATTTCATTAAATATACGAGAAAAATTATGCAAACACATAATTGATCAGATAATAACCTTAAATACTTCATTTTCAATCATCTATTTGTTTCTCGTTAAAATACTGAGTAAGATATTGAAAAGGGAAGAAGTTCTGATTTTATTGCATATATCGACGTTTCAGCCGGATTAGAACGGTTTTACGTGTACATCTTCCATCGGTAATATAAACCGAAAATTAGGAACATTTTAGTTAATTTTAATGAAAACACATTGATTTTTATCATTTGTATTGGAAGCAACATCTTTATACGTGTTTTCTAGGGTCTAAAAAATACGAAACGTCGCTCTATGATTCGAAGTTAAAATCCTCAAATTTGGTATAATAATGAATTTTTTCACGTTTTTCATGTAGTTTGATATTACGTAAATATATTCATTTTTAACAATATTTCGATACTATTTTATGTAGTATCACGATATGTGATTTGGCCTTCAAATCTCAGATTTTTGTTGTTGGGTGGTGTGGTGTTGAGAGGGGGTGTTTGTGGTGTTTTGTTGAGACGGGGTGTTGGGTTGTGTGGTGTTGATAGGGGGTGTTGTTTAGGGTGGTGTTGAGAAAAGGTGTTGGATGGGGTGGTGGTGAGAGGGGGTGTTGGGTTGTGTGGTGCTGAGGGGGAAGTGTTGGGTGGTGTGGTGTTGAGAGGGAGGTGTTTGGTGGTGTGGTGTTAAGAGGGGGTGTTGGGTGGTGTGGTGTTCAGAGGGGATGTTGGGTGAGATGCTGTTGAGAGTGGGTGGTGTGGAGAGGGGGTGTTGGGTGGTGTTGTGTTGAGAGTGGGTGTTGGGTACTGTGGTGTTGAGAGGGGGGTGTTGGGTGGTGTGGTGTTGAGAGGGAGGTGTTGGGTGCCGTGGTTTTGAGAGGGGGTGTTGGTTGGTGTGGTGTTCAAACGGGGTTTTGAGTGGGGTGCTGTTGAGAGGAGGTGGTATTGAGAGGGGGTGTTGGATGGTGTGGTGTGGAGAGGGGGTGTTGGATGGTGTGGTGTTGAGAGGGGGTGTTGGATGGTGTGGTGTTGAGAGGGGGGTATTGGGTGGGGTGGTGCTGAAAGGGGGTGTTCGATGGTGTTGTGCTGAGAGGGGGTGTTGGTTGGGGTGGTGTTGAGAGGGGGTGTTGGATGGTGTGGTGTTGAAAATGGGTGTTGGGTGGTGTGGTGTTGAGAGGGAAGCGTTGAGTGGTGTAGTGTTGAGAGTGGGTGTTGGATGGTGTTGTGTTGAGTGGGGGTGTTGGGTAGGGTGCTGTTGAGAGGGGGTGGTGTGGAGAGGGGGTGTTGGGTGGTGTGGTGTTGAGATTGGGTGCTGGGTGGTGTGGTGTTGAGAGGGGGTGTTGGGTAGGGTGCTGTTGAGAGGGGGTGGTGTGGAGAGGGGGTGTTTTGTGGTGTGGTGTTGAGATTGGGTGCTGGGTGGTGTGGTGTTGAGAGGGGGTGTTTGGTCGGGTGGTGTTGAGAGGGGGTGTTCGATGGGGTTGTGTTGAGAGGGGGGTGTTGGACGGTGTAGTGTTGAGAGTTGGTGTTGGATGGCGGGGTGTTGAGAGGGGGTGTTGGGTGGTATGGTGTTGAGAGGGAGGTGTTGGGTGGTGTGGTGTTGAGAGAGCGTGTTGGGTGGTGTCGTGTTGAGAGGGAGGTGTTGGGTGGTGTGGTGTTGCGAGGGGGGTGTTGGGTGGTGTGGTGTTGGGTGTTGTGGTGTTGAGAAGGGGTGTTAGATGGTGTGGTGCTGAGAGGGGGTGTTGGGTGATATGGTGTTGTGAGGGAGGTGTTGGGTGGTGTGGTGTTGAGAGGGGGTGTTGGATGGTATGGTGTTGAGAGGGGGTGTTGGGTGGTGTGGTGTTGAGAGGGGGTGTTGGGTGGTGTGGTGTTGAGAGGGAGGTGTTGGGTGGTGTGGTGTGGAGAGGGTGGTGTTGGTGGTGGTTGGTGTTGAGAGGGGGTGTTGGGTGGTGTTGAGAGGGAGGTGGTGGGTGGTGTGTTGTTGAGGGGGGGTGTTGGGTGGCATGGTGTTGAGAGGGAGGTGTTGGGTAGTGTGGTGTTGAGAGGGGGTGTTGGGTGGTGTGGTGTTGAGAGGGAAGTGTTGGGTGGTGTGGTGTTGAGAGGGGGGTGTTTGGTGATGTGTTGTTGAGTGGGAGGTGTTGAATGGTGGTGTTGAGAGGGGGTGTTGGGTGGTGTGTTGTTAAGAGGGGGTGTTGGGTGGAGTGGTGTTGAGAGGGGGTGTTGGGTGATGTGGTGTTGAGAGGGTGGTGTTGGTAGTGGGTTGTAGTGGTGGTGGTGTGTGTGGTGGTTTTCAGTTCTTACCAACCAGAGGAGGGTGTGTTAGTGTCCTGCCAGGGCTGGAGACAGCTGAGGGGGGAACAGTTTGACCTGCCGGTAACTTCTCCATTTTGCTCAGCTGCCATTTTTTTGTAAATATTTATTTTAACTTAAATCCCAAAATAAGTAATTTATAGCAAGATAATCATTTTAAACTGTGTAATAAGTATTTTCCTTGCAGTCTTGTAATATATGTTGGAACAAATGTACATATATTAAGATATATTAATAAACTAAAATATTGCACATTGGATGAAACTCTGACGGTTTGACCGCATCCTGTGAGAGTTCACCCAAGTCTTTTAAATGCTCTACTTGTCTACACACACCCGCTACACCCTCACCCGGCTACACTCTCACCCTCTACATCCTCACCCGGCTACACTCTCACCCTGCTACACCCTCACCCTGTACACCCTCACCCGGCTACCCTCGCACCCTCTACACTCTCACCCTGTTACACCCTCACCCGGCTACACTTTCACCCTCTACATCCTCACCCGGCTACGCTCTCACCCTGCTACACCCTCACCCTGTACACCCTCACCCGGCAACCCTCGCACCCTCTACACCCTCACCCTGTTACACCCTCACCCGGCTACACTCTCACCCTCTACATCCTCACCCGGTTACACTCTCACCCTGCTACACTACTACAGGGGAGCCGGTCGGCCGAGAGGACAGCATGCTGGAGTTGGGATCCTGTGGTCCTGAGTTCGATCTCTGGCGCCAGCGAGAAACAATGGGCAGAGTTTCTTTCACCCTATGCCCCTGTTACCTAGCAGTGAAATACGTACCTGGGTGTTAGTCAGCTGTCACAGGCTACTTCCTGGGGAAGGAGGCCTGGTCGAGGACCGGGCCGCGGGGACATTAAAAAGCCCCGAAATCATCTCAAGACAACCTCAAGATAACCACTCTCACCCGGCTACACTCTCACCCACTACACGCTCACCCTGCTACACCCTCACCTTCTACACCCTCACCCGGCTACACTCTCCCCCTGCTACACCCTCACCCGGCTACTCTCTCACCCTGCTACACCTTTAACCGGCTACACCCTCAATTTGTTACGCCCACAACCGGCTACACCCTCAATCTGCTACACCCTCACCCGGATACACTCTCACCCGGCTACACAATCAACTTGCTACACCCTCAAGCGGCTACACCCTCACCCTGTTACACCCTCACCCGGCTACACTCTCACCTTCTATACCCTCACCCGGCTACACTCTCACCCTGCTACACCCTCACCTGGCTACTCTCTCACCCTGCTACACCTTTAACCGGCTACACCCTCAATTTGTTACGCCCACAACCGGCTACACCCTCAATCTGCTACACTCTCACCCGGCTACACTCTCACCCAGCTACACAGTCAACTTGCTACACCCTCAAGCGGCTACACCGTCAAGCGGCTACTCTCTCACCCTGCTACACCCTCACCCGGCTACACAATCAACTTACTACACCCTCAAGCGGCTACACCCTCAACCGGCTACACCCTCAAGCTGCTACACCCTCAAGAGGCAACACCCTCACCTCCTCCCCACACCACCTCTCAACAGCACCCCACCCAACACCCCGTCTGAACACCACACCACCCAACACCCCCTCTCAACACCACCCTATCCAACACCCCCTCTCAACACCACCCTAAACAACAACCCCTCTCAACACCACCCTAAACAACACCACACAACCCAACACCCCGTCTCAACACCACACCACTCAACAACACACCTCCCAACACCTCCCTCTCAACACCACCCCCTCTCAACACCACCCTACCCAACACCCCCTCTCAACACCACACCACAAACACCCCCTCTCAACACCACACCACCCAACACCCCCTCTCAACACCACTCCACCCAACACCCCCTCTCAACAACACACCACCCAACACCCCCTCTCAACACCACCATTCAACACCTCCCACTCAACAACACATCACCAAACACCCCCCTCTCAACACCACACCACCCAACACTTCCCTCTCAACACCACACCACCCAACACCCCCTCTCAACACCACACTACCCAACACCTCCCTCTCAACACCATGCCACCCAACACCCCCCCTCAACAACACACCACCCACCACCTCCCTCTCAACACCACCCAACACCCCCTCTCAACACCAACCACCACCAACACCACCCTCTCCACACCACACCACCCAACACCTTCCTCTCAACACCACACCACCCAACACCCCCTCTCAACACCACACCACCCAACACCCCCTCTCAACACCATACCATCCAACACCCCCTCTCAACACCACACCACCCAGCACCCAATCTCAACACCACACCACCCAACACCCCCTCTCCACACCACTCCCTCTCAACAGCACCCTACCCAACACCCCCTCTCAACACCACACCACCCAACACCCCCTCTCAAAACCACACCACCCAACACCTCCCTCTCAACACCACACCACCTAACACCACACCACCCAACATCACACCACCCAACACAACACCACCCAACACTCCCTTCTCAACAGCACCCCACCCAACACCCCCACTCAACACAACACCATCCAACACCCCCTCTCAACACTACACCACTCTACGCCTCCCTCTCAACACCACACCACCCAACACCCATTTTCAACACCACACCACCTAACACCCCCTCTCAACACCACCCCAACCAACACCCCCTCTCAAAACAACACCATCGAACACCCCCTTTCAACACCACCCCAACCAACACCCCCTCTCAACACCACACCATCCAACACCCCCTCTCAACACCACACCATCCAACACCCCCTCTCCACACCACACCATCCAACACCCCCTCTCAATACCACCTCCTCTCAACAGCACCCCACTCAACACCCCGTTTGAACACCACACCAACCAACACCCCCTCTCAAAACAAAACCATCGAACACCCCCTTTCACCACCACCCCAACCAACACCCCCTCTCAACACCACACCATCCAACACCCCCTCTCAACACCACGCCACCCAACACCTCCCTCTCAACACCACACCACCCAACACCCCCCTCTCAACACCACACTACCCAACACCCACTCTCAACACAACACCACCCAACACCCCCTCTCCACACCACCCACTCTCAACAGCATCTCACCCAACATCCCCTCTGAACACCACACCACCCAACACCCCCTCTTAACACCACACCACCAAACACCTCCCTCTCAACACCACACCACCCAACACTTCCCCCTCAGCACCACACAACCCAACACCCCCTCTCACCACAACCCCATCCAACACCCTTTCTCAACACCACCCTAAACAACACCCCCTATCAACACCACACAACCCAACACCCCGTCTCAACACAACACCAACCAACAACACACCTCCCTCTCAACACCACCCCCTCTCAACACCACCCCACCCAACACCACACCACCAACACCCCCTCTCAACACCGCACCACCAAACACCTCCCTCTCAACACCACACCACCCAACACTCCCTTCTCAACACCACCCCACCCTACACCCCCTCTCAAATCCTCCCCACCCAACTCCCCCTCTCAACACCACACCATCCAACACCCCCTCTCAACACTACCCAACCCAACACCCCCTCTCAACCCAATACCATCCAACACCCCTTCTCAACACTACACCACTCAACGCCTCCCTCTCAACACCACACCACCCAACACCCCTTCTCAACACCACACCACCCAATACCCCCTCTCAACACCACACCATCTAACACCCCCTCTCAACACCACCCCACCCAACACCACCTCTCAATACAACACCATCGAACACCCACTCTCAACACCACCCCACCCAACACCCCCTCTCAACAGCACACCATCTAACACCCCCTCTCAACACCACAACACCCAACACCCACTCTCAACACCACACCACCCAACACCTCCACCCCACACCACCTCTCAACAGCACCCCACCCAACACCCCGTCTGAACACCACACCACCCAACACCCCCTCTCAACACCACCACATCCAACACCCCCTCTCAACACCACCCTAAACAACAACCCCTCTCAACACCACCCTAAACAACACCACACAACCCAACACCCCGTCTCAACACCACACCACTCAACAACACACCTCCCAACACCTCCCTCTCAACACCACCCCCTCTCAACACCACCCTACCCAACACCCCCTCTCAACACCACACCACCCAACAACAAAAATCTGAGATTTGAAGGCCAAATCACATATCGTGATACTACATAAAATAGTATCGAAATATTGTTAAAAATGAATATATTTACGTAATATCAAACTACATGAAAAACGTGAAAAAAGTCATTATTATACCAAATTTGAGGATTTTAACTTCGAATCATAGAGCGACGTTTCGTATTTTTTAGACCCTAGAAAACACGTATAAAGATGTTGCTTCCAATACAAATGATAAAAATCAATGTGTTTTCATTAAAATTAACTAAAATTTTCCTGATTTTTGGTTTATATTACCGATGGAAGATGTACACGTAAAACCGTTCTAATCCGGCTGAAACGTCGATATATGCAATAAAAACAGAACTTCTCCCCTTTTCAATATCTTACTCAGTATTTTAACGAGAAACAAATAGATGATTGAAAATGAAGTATTTAAGGTTATTTTCTGATCAATTATGTGTTTGCATAATTTTTCTCGTATATTTAATGAAATAATAACAATAAACTGAAAATTCACAAAAACGTGGAAAAACGGCAAAATATTGCCTAATTTGATGATATTTTGTTTAAATCACATAAAGGAAAAGGGGATGATAAAGTTCAAAATATTGCTAAATACGATGATTTTTAGTACAAAACAAAATGAAAGAAAACGTGCTTATAAATGCAAAATTTGCGAAATTTTGAGAGTTGAAGGCCAAATCACATATCGTTAGAAAACATGAAGTAGTATCGAAATATTGGTAAAAACGAATATATATACGTAAAATCACACTACATGAATAACGTGAAAAAAGTCACTATATTACCATATTTAAGGATTTTAACTTCAAATCATAGAGCGAGGTTTCGTTTTATTTAGATCCAAGAAAAGACATATGACAATGTTGTTTCAAATACAAATGATAAAAATCAATGTGTTTTCATTAGAATTAACTAAAATGTTCCTGATTTTCCGTTTATATTACCGATGGAAGATGTACACGTAAAACCGCTCTAATCCGGCTGAAACGTCGATATATGCAATAAAAACAGAACTTCTCCCCTTTCCAATATCTTACTCAGTATTTTAACGAGAAACAAATAGTTGATTGAAAATGAAATGTTTAAGGTTAATTTCTAATCAATTTGTGTTTGCATCATTTTTATCGTATATTTAATGAATTAATAGCAATAAACTGAAAATTCACAAAAACGTAGAAAAACAGCAAAATATTGCCTAATTTGATGATATTTTGTTTATATCACATAGAGGAAAAGGGGATGATAAACGTCAAAACATTGCTGAATTCGATGATTTTTAGTACGAAACAAAATGCAAGAAAACTTGCTTAAAATGCAATATTATGCGAAAATCTGATATTTGAAGGCCAAATCACATATCGTGATACTACATGAAATAGTATCGAAATATTGTTAAAAATGTACTATTATTTACGTAATATCAAACTACATGAAATACGTGAAAAAAGTCATTATTATACCAAATTTGAGGATTTTAACTTCGAATCATAGTGCGACGTTTCGTATTTTTTAGACCCTAGAAAAGATGTATAAAGATGTTGCTTCCAATACAAATGATAAAAATCAATGTGTTTTCATTAAAATTAACTAAAATGTTCCTGATTATCGGTTTATATTACCGATGGAAGATGTACACGTAAAACCGTTCTAATCCGGCTGAAACGTCGATATATGCAATAAAATCAGAACTTCTTCCCTTTTCAATATCTTACTCAGTATTTTAACGAGAAACAAATAGATGATTGAAAATGAAGTATTTAAGGTTATTATCTGATCAATTATGTGTTTGCATAATTTTTCTCGAATATTTAATGAAATAATAACAATAAACTGAAAATTCACAAAAACGTGGAAAAACGGCAAAATATTGCCTAATTCGATGATATTTTGTTTATATCTCATAAAGGAAAAGGGGATGATAAACGTCAAAATATTGCTGAATTCGATGATTTTTAGTACAAAACAAAATGCAAGAAAACTTGCTTAAAATGCAATATTATGCGAAAATCTGAGACTTGAAGGCCAAATCACATATCGTGATACTACATAAAATAGTATCGAAATATTGGTAAAAATGAAAAAAAATTACGTAATATCAAACTACATAAAAAACGTGAAAAAACTCATTAGTATACCAAATTTGAGGATTTTAACTTCGAATCATAAAGCGACGTTTCGCATTTTTTAGACCCTAGAAAAGACGTATAAAGATGTTGCTTCTAATACAAATGATAAAAATCAATGTGTTTTCATTAAAATTAACTAAAATGTTTCTGATTTTCAGTTTATATTACCGATGGAAGATGTTCACGTAAAACGTTCTAATCTGGCTGAAACGTCGATATATGCAATAAAAACATAAAATAACGTGAAAAAAGTCACTATATTACCATATTTGAGGATTTTAAATTCAAATCATAAAGCGAGGTTTCGTATTATTTAGATTAATGCAGAGGCTCATGAGAATGATGTAGAGGCTTAAGAGAGGGATGCAGAGGCTCAAGAGAATGATGCAGAGGCTCAAGAGAGTGATGCAGAGGATCAGGGGAGGGATGCAGAGGCTTAAGAGAGTGATGCAGAGGCTCAAGAGAGTGATGCAGAGGCTCAAGAGTGTGATGTAGAGGCTCAAGAGAGTGATGCAGAGTCTCAAGCGAGTGATGCAGAGGATCATGAGAGTGATGCAGAGGCTCAAGAGAGTGATGCAGAGGATCAAGAGAGGTAAGCAGAGGCTTAAGAGAGTGATGCAGAGGCCGAAGAGAGTGATGCAGAGGCTTAAGAGAGTGATGCAGAGGCTGAAGAGAGTGATGCAGAGGCTCAAGAGAGAGATGCAGAGGCTCAAGAGAGTGATGCAGAGGCTAAAAAGAGTTGTGCTGAGGCTCAAGAGACTGATGCAGAGGCTTACGAGAGTGATGCAGAGGCTGAAGAGAGTGTTGCAGAGGCTCAAGAGAGTGATGCAGAGGCTCAAGAGAGTGATGCAGAGGCTTAGGAGAGTGATGCAAAAGCTCAGGAGAGCGATGCAGAGGCTCATGAGAGGGATGCAGGAGTTCAAGAGAGTGATGCAGAGGCTTAAGAAAGTGATGCGGAGGCTGAAGAGAGTGTTGCAGAGGCTCAAGAGAGAGATGCAGAGCCTCAAGCGAGTGATGCAGAGAATCAAGAGAGTTATGCAGAGGCTCAAGAGAGTGATGCAGAGGCTTACGAGAGTGATGCAGAGGCTCAAGAGAGTGTTGCAGAGAATCAAGAGAGGGATAAAGAGGCTCAAGAGAGTGATGCAGAGACTCAAGAGTGTTATGCAGAGGCTCAGTAGAGTGATGCAGAGGCTTACGAGAGTGATGCAGAGGCTCAAGAGAGGGATGCAGAGGCTTACGAGAGTGATGCAAAGGGTCAGGCGAGGGATGCAGAGGCTCATGAGAGGGATGCAGGAGTTCAAGAGAGTGATGCAGAGGCTCAAGAAAGTGATGTAGAGGCTTAAGAAAGTGATGCAGAGGCTCAAAATAGGGATGCAGAGGCTTAAGAGGGTCATGCAGAGGCTCAAGAGAGTGATGAAGAGGCTAAAGAGAGGGATGCAGGGGGGCCAAGTGAGTGATGCAGATGCTCAAGAGAGGGATGCAGAGGATGAAGAGAGTGATGCAGAAGCTCGAGAGAGTGGTGCAGAGGCTCAAGAGAGGGATTCAGAGGCTCAAGAGATGGATGCAGAGGCTTAAGAGAGTGATGCAGAGGCTGAAGAGAGTGTTGCAGAGGCTCAAAAGACGGATGCAGAGGCTCAAGAGAGTGATGCAGAGACTCAAGAGAGTTATGCAGAGGCTCAAGAGAGTGATGCAGAGGCTTACGAGAGTGATGCAGAGGCTCAAGAGAGGGATGTAGAGGCTCAAGAGAGTGATGCAGAGGTTTAAGAGAGGGATGCACCCGCCAAACACACACCGAAACTACTACGTTGGTACAACGTTCGAACAAGTTTTAACCCCTCCTAACCAGTTATAACAACCAATATAGCAAGTTGTAACAACGTTCTAATACGTCATAAACACGTTAAGCTAAGATGTAACAACTTTATTACAAGTTGTAACAAGCGGAAAGTAGAGACAGTTTCGGTTTGTGTTTCCAGGGCAGAGGCTCAAGAGCGTGATGCAGAGACTCAAGAGAGTTGTGCAGAGGCTCATTAGAGTGATGCAGAGGCTTACGAGAGTGATGCAGAGGCTCAAGAGAGGGATGCAGAGGCTTAAGAGAGTGATGCAAAGGCTCAGGAGAGCGATGCAGAGGCCCATGAGAGGGATGCAGGAGTTCAAGAGAGGGATGCAGAGGCTTAAAGTGATGCAGAGGCTGAAGAGAGTGTTGCAGAGGCTCGAGAGAGAGATGCAGAGCCTCAAGCGATTGATGGAGAGAATCAAGAGAGTTATGCAGAGGCTCAAGAGAGTGATGCAGAGGCTTACGAGAGTGATGCAGAGGCTCAAGAGAGTGTTGCAGAGGCTCAAGAGAGGGATGCAGAGGCTCAAGAGAGTGATGCAGAGACTCAAGAGTATTATGCAGAGGCTCAGTAGAGTGATGCAGAGGCTTACGAGAGTGAAGCAGAGGCTCAAGAGAGGGATGCAGAGGCTTACGAGAGTGATGCAAAGGGTCAGGAGAGGGATGCAGAGGCTCATGAGAGGGATGCAGGAGTTCAAGAGAGTGATGCAGAGGCTCAAGAAAGTGATGTAGAGGCTTAAGAAAGTGATGCAGAGGCTCAAAATAGGGATGCAGAGGCTTAAGAGGGTCATGCAGAGGCTCAAGAGAGTGATGGAGAGGCTAAAGAGAGGGATGCAGGGGGCCAAGTGAGTGATGCAGATGCTCAAGAGAGGGATGCAGAGGCTCAAGAGAGGGATGCAGGGGCTCAAGAGAGGGATGCAGAGGCTCAATAGAGGGATGCAGGGGCTAAAGAGATTGATGGAGAGGCTCAAGAGAGTGATTCAGAGGTTTACGAGAGTGATGCCGAGGCTGAAGAGAGTGTTGCAGAGGCTCAAGAGACGGATACAGAGTCTCAGGAGAGTGATGCAGAGACTCAAGAGAGTGATGCAGAGGCTTACGAGACTGAGGCAGAGGCTCATGAGAGGGATGTGGAGGCTCAAGAGAGTGATGCAGAAGCTCAAGAGAGTGATGCAGAGGCTGAAGAGAGTGATGCAGAGCTCAAGAGTGGGATGTAGAGGCTGAAGAGAGTGACGCAGAAGCTCAAGAGAGTGATGCAGAGGCTGAAGAGAGTGATGCAGAGGCTGAAGAGAGTGATGCAGAGGCTTAAGAGAGGGATTCAGAGGCTCAAGAGAGGGATGCAGGGGCTGAAGAGAGGGATGCAGAGGCTCAATAGAGGGATGCAGAGGCATAAGAGAGTGATGCAAAGGCTCAGGAGAGGGATGCAGAGGCTCATGAGAGGGATGCAGGAGTTCAAGAGAGGGATGCAGAGGCTCAAGAAAGGGATGCAGAGGTTTAGGAAAGTGATGCAGAGGCTCAAAAGAGGGATGCAGAGGCTTAAGAGGGTGATGCAGAGGCTCAAGAAAGTGATGGAGAGGCTAAGAGAGCGATGCAGGGGCCCAAGAGAGTGATGCAGATGCTCAAGAGAGGGATGCAGAGGATGAAGAAAGTGATGGAGAGGATCAAGAGAGGGATGCAGGGGCCCAAGAGAGTGATGCAGAGGCTTAAGAAGTGATGCAAAGGCTGAATAGAGGGATGCAGAGGCTCATGAGAGGGATGCACGAGTTCAAGAGAAGTATGCAGAGGCTCATGAGAGGGATGCAGGAGCTCAAGAGAGGGGTGCAGAGGCTCAAGAGAATGATGCAGAGGCTCAAGAGAGGGATGCTGAGGCTCCAGAGAGGGATGCAGAGGCTAAAGAGAGTGATGCAGAAAGTGAAGAGAGAGATGCAGAGGCTTAAGAGAGATGCCGAGGCTTAAGAGAGTGATGCAGAGGCTCAAGAGAATGATGTAGAGGCTTAAGAGAGAGATGCAGAGGCTCAAGAGAATGATATAGAGGCTCAAGAGAGTAATGCAGAGGATCAAGGGAGGGATGCACAGGCTTAAGAGAGTGATGCAGAGCCTCAAGAGAGTGATGCAGAGGCTCAAGAGTGTGATATAGAGGCTTAAGAAAGTGATGCAGAGGCTCAAAATAGGGATGCAGAGGCTTAAGAGGGTCATGCAGAGGCTCAAGAGAGTGATGGAGAGGCTAAAGAGAGGGATGCAGGGGGCCAAGTGAGTGATGCAGATGCTCAAGAGAGGGATGCAGAGGATGAAGAGAGGGATTCAGAGGCTCAAGAAATAGATGCAGAAGCTCAAGAGAGTGATGCAGAGGTTTAAGAGAGGGATGCAGAGGCTCAAGAGAGTGATGCAGAGACTCAAGAGAGTTATGGAGAGGCTCATTAGAGTGATGCAGAGGCTTACGAGAGTGATGCAGAGGCTCAAGAGAGTTATGCAGAGGCTTAAGAGAGTGATGCAAAGGCTCAGGAGAGCGATGCAGAGGCCCATGAGAGGGATGCAGGAGTTCAAGAGAGGGATGCAGAGGCTTAAGAAAGTGATGCAGAGGCTGAAGAGAGTGTTGCAGAGGCTCAAGAGAGAGAGATGCAGAGCCTCAAGCGAGTGATGCAGAGAATCAAGAGAGTTATGCAGAGGCTCAAGAGAGTGATGCAGAGGCTTACGAGAGTGATGCAGAGGCTCAAGAGAGTGTTGCAGAGGCTCAAGAGAGGGATGCAGAGGCTCAAGAGAGTGATGCAGAGACTGAAGAGTGTTATGCAGAGGCTCAGTAGAGTGATGCAGAGGCTTACGAGAGTGAAGCAGAGGCTCAAGAGAGGGATGCAGAGGCTTACGAGAGTGATGCAAAGGGTCAGGAGAGGGATGCAGAGGCTCATGAGAGGGATGCAGGAGTTCAAGGGAGTGATGCAGAGGCTCAAGAAAGTGATGTAGAGGCTTAAGAAAGTGATGCAGAGGCTCAAAATAGGGATGCAGAGGCTGAAGAGGGTCATGCAGAGGTTCAAGAGAGTGATGGAGAGGCTAAAGAGAGGGATGCAGGGGGCAAAGTGAGTGATGCAGATGCTCAAGAGAGGGATGCAGAGGATGAAGAGAGTGATGCAGAAGCTCAAGAGAGTGATGCAGAGACTTAAGAGAGGGATGCATAGGCTCAAGAGAGGGATGCAGGGGCTCAAGAGAGGGATGCAGAGGCTCAATAGAGGGATGCAGGGGCTAAAGAGATTGATGGAGAGGCTCAAGAGAGAGATTCAGAGGTTTACGAGAGTGATGCAGAGGCTGAAGAGAGTGTTGCAGAGGCTCAAGAGACGGATGCAAAGGCTCAAGAGAGTGATGCAGAGGCTTAAGAGAGGGATTCAGAGGCTCAAGAGAGGGATGCAGGGGCTGAAGAGAGGGATGCAGAGGCTCAATAGAGGGATGCAGAGGCATAAGAGAGTGATGCAAAGGCTCAGGAGAGGGATGCAGAGGCTCATGAGAGGGATGCAGGAGTTCAAGAGAGGGATGCAGAGGCTCAAGAAAGGGATGCAGAGGCTTAGGAAAGTGATGCAGAGGCTCAAAAAAGGGATGCAGAGGCTTAAGAGGGTGATGCAGAGGCTCAAGAAAGTGATGGAGAGGCTAAGAGAGCGATGCAGGGGCCCAAGAGAGTGATGCAGAGGCTTAAGAAGTGATGCAGAGGCTCAAGAGAGGGATGCAGAGGCTCAAGAGTGTGATGCAAAGACTCAAGAGAGTTATGCAGAGACTCAAGAGAATGATGCAGAGCCTTACGAGAGTGATGCAGAGGCTCAAGAGAGGGATGTAGAGGCTGAAGAGAGTGATTCAGAAGCTAAGGAGAGTGATGCAGAGGCTGAAGAGAGTGATGCAGAGGCTTAAGAGAGGGATGCAGAGGCTCAAGAGAGGGATGCAGAGGCTCAAGAGAGGGACGCAAAATCTCAGGAGAGGGATGCAGAGGCTCCTGAGAGGGATGCAAGAGTTCATGAGAGGGATGCAGAGGCTCAAGAAAGGGATGCAGAGGCTTAAGAAAGTGATGCAGACTCTCAAAATAGTGATGCAGAGGCTTAAGATGTTGATGCAGAGGCTCAAGAAAGTGATGGAGAGGCTAGGAGAGGGATGCAGGGGCCCAGGAGAGTGATGCAGATGCTCAAGAGAGGGATGCAGAGGATGAAGAGAGTGATGGAGAGGCTCAAGAGAGGGATGCAGGGGCCCAAGAGAGTGATGCAGAGGCTTAGGAGAGTGATGCAAAGACTGAATAGAGTGATGCAGAGGCTCATGAGAGGGATGCAGGAGTTCAAGAGAGGGATGCAGAGTCTCATGAGAGGGATGCAGGAGTTCAAGAGAGGGATGCAGAGGCTCAAGAGAGTGATGCAGAGGCTTAAGAGAGGGATGCTGAGGCTCCAGAGAGGGATGCAGAGGCTAAAAAGAGTGATGCAGAGGGTGAAGAGAGAGATGCAGTGGCTTAAGAGAGTGATGCAGAAGCTCAAAAGAGTAATGCAGAGGCTCAAGAGAATTTTGTAGAGGCTTAAGAGAGGGATGCAGAGGCTCAAGAGAATGATGGAGAGGCTCAAGAGTGTGATGTAGAGGTTCAAGAGAGTGATGCAGAGGCTCAAGCGAGTGATGCAGAGGATCATGAGAGTGATGCAGAGGCTCAAGAGAGTGATGCAGAGGATCAAGAGAGGTAAGCAGAGGCTTAAGAGAGTGATGCAGAGGCCGAAGAGAGTGATGCAGAGGCTTAAGAGAGTGATGCAGAGGCTGAAGAGAGTGTTGCAGAGGCTCAAGAGAGTGATGCAGAGGCTCAAGAGAGTGATGCAGAGGCTAAAAAGAGTTGTGCTGAGGCTCAAGAGACTGATGCAGAGGCTTACGTGAGTGATGCAGAGGCTGAAGAGAGTGTTGCAGAGGCTCAAGAGAGGGATACAGAGGCTCAAGAGAGTGATGCAGAGACTCAAGAGAGTTATGCAGAGGCTTACGAGAGTGATGCAGAGGCTCAAGAGAGTGATGCAGAGGCTTAAGAGAGTGATGCAAAGGCTCAGGAGAGCGATGCAGAGGCTCATGAGAGGGATGCAGGAGTTCAAGAGAGTGATGCAGAGGCTTAAGAAAGTGATGCGGAGGCTGAAGAGAGTGTTGCAGAGGCTCAAGAGAGAGATGCAGAGCCTCAAGCGAGTGATGCAGAGAATCAAGAGAGTTATGCAGAGGCTCAAGAGAGTGATGCAGAGGCTTACGAGAGTGATGCAGAGGCTCAAGAGAGTGTTGCAGAGAATCAAGAGAGGGATAAAGAGGCTCAAGAGAGTGATGCAGAGACTCAAGAGAGTTATGCAGAGGCTCAAGAGAGTGATGCAGAGGCTTACGAGAGTGATGCAGAGGCTCAAGAGAGTGTTGCACAGGCTCAAGAGAGGGATGCAGAGGCTCAAGAGAGTGATGGAGAGGCTAAAGAGAGGGATGCAGGGGGCCAAGTGAGTGATGCAGATGCTCAAGAGAGGGATGCAGAGGATGAAGAGAGTGATGCAGAGGCTCGAGAGAGTGGTGCAGAGGCTCAAGAGAGGGATTCAGAGGCTCAAGAGATGGATGCAGAGGCTTAAGAGAGTGATGCAGAGGCTGAAGAGAGTGTTGCAGAGGCTCAAAAGACGGATGCAGAGGCTCAAGAGAGTGATGCAGAGACTCAAGAGAGTTATGCAGAGGCTCAAGAGAGTGATGCAGAGGCTTACGAGAGTGATGCACAGGCTCAAGAGAGGGATGTAGAGGCTCAAGAGAGTGATGCAGAGGTTTAAGAGAGGGATGCAGAGGCTCAAGAGAGTGATGCAGAGACTCAAGAGAGTTATGCAGAGGCTCATTAGAGTGATGCAGAGGCTTACGAGAGTGATGCAGAGGCTCAAGAGAGGGATGCAGAGGCTTAAGAGAGTGATGCAAAGGCTCAGGAGAGCGATGCAGAGGCCCATGAGAGGGATGCAGGAGTTCAAGAGAGGGATGCAGAGGCTTAAGAAAGTGATGCAGAGGCTGAAGAGAGTGTTGCAGAGGCTCAAGAGAGAGATGCAGAGCCTCAAGCGAGTGATGCAGAGAATCAAGAGAGTTATGCAGAGGCTCAAGAGAGTGATGCAGAGGCTTACGAGAGTGATGCAGAGGCTCAAGAGAGTGTTGCACAGGCTCAAGAGAGGGATGCAGAGGCTCAAGAGAGTGATGCAGAGACTCAAGAGTGTTATGCAGAGGCTCAGTAGAGTGATGCAGAGGCTTACGAGAGTGAAGCAGAGGCTCAAGAGAGGGATGCAGAGGCTTACGAGAGTGATGCAAAGGGTTAGGAGAGGGATGCAGAGGCTCATGAGAGGGATGCAGGAGTTCAAGAGAGTGATGCAGAGGCTCAAGAAAGTGATGTAGAGGCTTAAGAAAGTGATGCAGAGGCTCAAAATAGGGATGCAGAGGCTTAAGAGGGTCATGCAGAGGCTCAAGAGAGTGATGGAGAGGCTAAAGAGAGGGATGCAGGGGGCCAAGTGAGTGATGCAGATGCTCAAGAGAGGGATGCAGAGGATGAAGAGAGTGATGCAGAAGCTCAGGAGAGTGATGCAGAGGTTTAAGAGAGGGATGCAGAGGCTCAGGAGAGGGATGCAGGGGCTCAAGAGAGGGATGCAGAGGCTCAGTAGAGGGATGCAGGGGCTAAAGAGATTGATGGAGAGGCTCAAGAGAGTGATTCAGAGGTTTACGAGAGTGATGCCGAGGCTGAAGAGAGTGTTGCAGAGGCTCAAGAGACGGATACAGAGGCTCAGGAGAGTGATGCAGAGACTCAAGAGAGTGATGCAGAGGCTGAAGAGACTGAGGCAGAGGCTCATGAGAGGGATGTGGAGGCTCAAGAGAGTGATGAAGAAGCTCAAGAGAGTGATGCAGAGGCTGAAGAGAGTGATGCAGAGGCTCAAGAGTGGGATGTAGCGGCTCAAGAGAGTGATGCAGAAGCTCAAGAGAGTGATGCAGAGGCTGAAGAGAGTTATGCAGAGGCTGAAGAGAGTGATGCAGAGGCTTAAGAGAGGGATTCAGAGGCTCAAGAGAGGGATGCAGGGGCTAAAGAGAGGGATGCAGAGGCTCAATAGAGGGATGCAGAGGCATAATAGAGTGATGCAAAGGCTCAGGAGAGGGATGCAGAGGCTCATGAGAGGGATGCAGGAGTTCAAGAGAGGGATGCAGAGGCTCAAGAAAGGGATGCAGAGGTTTAGGAAAGTGATGCAGAGGCTCAAAAGAGGGATGCAGAGGCTTAAGAGGGTAATGCAGAGGCTCAAGAAAGTGATGGAGAGGCTAAAAGAGCGATGCAGGGGCCCAAGAGAGTGATGCAGATGCTCAAGAGAGGGATGCAGAGGATGAAGAAAGTGATGGAGAGGATCAAGAGAGGGATGCAGGGGCCCAAGAGAGTGATGCAGAGGCTTAAGACGTGATGCAAAGGCTGAATAGAGGGAGGCAGAGGCTCATGAGAGGGATGCAGGAGTTCAAGAGATGTATGCAGAGGCTCATGAGAGGGATGCAGGAGCTCAAGAGAGGGGTGCAGAGGCTCAAGAGAATGATGCAGAGGCTCAAGAGAGGGATGCTGAGGCTCCAGAGAGGGATGCAGAGGCTAAAGAGAGTGATGCAGAAAGTGAAGAGAGAGATGCAGAGGCTTAAGAGAGATGCCGAGGCTTAAGAGAGTGATGCAGAGGCTCAAAACAGTAATGCAGAGGCTCAAGAGAATGATGTAGAGGCTCAAGAGAGTAATGCAGAGGATCAAGGGAGGGATGCAGAGGCTTAAGAGAGTGATGCAGAGGCTCAAGAGAGAGATGCAGAGGCTCAAGAGAATGATATAGAGGCTCAAGAGAGTAATGCAGAGGATCAAGGGAGGGATGCAGAGGCTTAAGAGAGTGATGCAGAGGCTCAAGAGAGTGATGCAGAGGCTCAAGAGTGTGATGTAGAGGCTTAAGAAAGTGATGCAGAGGCTCAAAATAGGGATGCAGAGGCTTAAGAGGGTCATGCAGAGGCTCATGAGAGTGATGGAGAGGCTAAAGAGAGGGATGCAGGGGGCCAAGTGAGTGATGCAGATGCTCAAGAGAGGGATGCAGAGGATGAAGAGAGTGATGCAGAGGCTCGAGAGAGTGGTGCAGAGGCTCAAGAGAGGGATTCAGAGGCTCAAGAGATGGATGCAGAAGCTCAAGAGAGTGATGCAGAGGTTTAAGAGAGGGATGCAGAGGCTCAAGAGAGTGATGCAGAGACTCAAGAGAGTTATGCAGAGGCTCATTAGAATGATGCAGAGGCTTACGAGAGTGATGCAGAGGCTCAAGAGAGGGATGCAGAGGCTTAAGAGAGTGATGCAAAGGCTCAGGAGAGCGATGCACAGGCCCATGAGAGGGATGCAGGAGTTCAAGAGAGGGATGCAGAGGCTCAAGAGAGTGATGCAGAGACTGAAGAGTGTTATGCAGAGGCTCAGTAGAGTGATGCAGAGGCTTACGAGAGTGAAGCAGAGGCTCAAGAGAGGGATGCAGAGGCTTACGAGAGTGATGCAAAGGGTCAGGAGAGGGATGCAGAGGCTCATGAGAGGGATGCAGGAGTTCAAGAGAGTGATGCAGAGGCTCAAGAAAGTGATGTAGAGGCTTAAGAAAGTGATGCAGAGGCTCAAAATAGGGATGCAGAGGCTGAAGAGGGTCATGCAGAGGATCAAGAGAGTGATGGAGAGGCTAAAGAGAGGGATGCAGGGGGCCAAGTGAGTGATGCAGATGCTCAAGAGAGGGATGCAGAGGATGAAGAGAGTGATGCAGAAGCTCAAGAGAGTGATGCAGAGGTTTAAGAGAGGGATGCAGAGGCTCAAGAGAGGGATGCAGGGGCTCAAGAGAGGGATGCAGAGGCTCAATAGAGGGATGCAGGGGCTAAAGAGATTGATGGAGAGGCTCAAGAGAGAGATTCAGAGGTTTACGAGAGTGATGCAGAGGCTGAAGAGAGTGTTGCAGAGGCTCAAGAGACGGATACAGAGGCTCAAGAGAGTGATGCAGAGGCTTAAGAGAGGGATTCAGAGGCTCAAGAGAGGGATGCAGGGGCTGAAGAGAGGGATGCAGAGGCTCAATAGAGGGATGCAGAGGCATAAGAGAGTGATGCAAAGGCTCAGGAGAGGGATGCAGAGGCTCATGAGAGGGATGCAGGAGTTCAAGAGAGGGATGCAGAGGCTCAAGAAAGGGATGCAGAGGCTTAGGAAAGTGATGCAGAGGCTCAAAAGAGGGATGCAGAGGCTTAAGAGGGTGATGCAGAGGCTCAAGAAAGTGATGGAGAGGCTAAGAGAGCGATGCAGGGGCCCAAGAGAGTGATGCAGAGGCTTAAGAAGTGATGCAGAGGCTCAAGAGAGGGATGCAGAGGCTCAAGAGAGTGATGCAAAGACTCAAGAGAGTTATGCAGAGACTCAAGAGAATGATGAGCCTTACGAGAGTGATGCAGAGGCTCAAGAGAGGGATGTAGAGGCTGAAGAGAGTGATTCAGAAGCTAAGGAGAGTGATGCAGAGGCTGAAGAGAGTGATGCAGAGGCTTAAGAGAGGGATGCAGAGGCTCAAGAGAGGGATGCAGCGGCTCAAGAGAGGGATGCAAAGGCTCAAGAGAGGGATGCAGAGGCTCATGAGAGGGATGCAAGAGTTCATGAGAGGGATGCAGAGGCTCAAGAAAGGGATGCAGAGGCTTAAGAAAGTGATGCAGACTCTCAAAATAGTGATGCAGAGGCCTAAGAGGTTGATGCAGAGGCTCAAGAAAGTGATGGAGAGGCTAGGAGAGGGATGCAGGGGCCCAGGAGAGTGATGCAGATGCTCAAGAGAGGGATGCAGAGGATGAAGAGAGTGATGGAGAGGCTCAAGAGAGGGATGCAGGGGCCCAAGAGAGTGATGCAGAGGCTTAGGAGAGTGATGCAAAGACTGAATAGAGTGATGCAGAGGCTCATGAGAGGGATGCAGGAGTTCAAGAGAGGGATGCAGAGGCTCATGAGAGGGATGCAGGAGTTCAAGAGAGGGATGCAGAGGCTCAAGAGAGTGATGCAGAGGCTTAAGAGAGGGATGCTGAGGCTCCAGAGAGGGATGCAGAGGCTAAAGAGAGTGATGCAGAGGGTGAAGAGAGAGATGCAGTGGCTTAAGAGAGTGATGCAGAAGCTCAAAAGAGTAATGCAGAGGCTCAAGAGAATGATGTAGAGGCTTAAGAGAGGGATGCAGAGGCTCAAGAGAATGATGCAGAGGCTCAAGAGTGTGATGTAGAGGTTCAAGAGAGTGATGCAGAGGCTCAAGCGTGTGATGCAGAGGATCATGAGAGTGATGCAGAGGCTCAAGAGAATGATGCAGAGGATCAAGAGAGGTAAGCAGAGGCTTAAGAGAGTGATGCAGAGGCCGAAGAGAGTGATGCAGAGGCTTAAGAGAGTGATGCAGAGGCTCAAGAGAGTGTTGCAGAGGCTCAAGAGAGAGATGCAGAGGCTCAAGAGAGTGATGCAGAGGCTAAAAAGAGTTGTGCTGAGGCTCAAGAGACTGATGCAGAGGCTTACGAGTGTGATGCAGAGGCTGAAGAGAGTGTTGCAGAGTCTCAAGAGAGGGATACAGAGGCTCAAGAGAGTGATGCAGAGACTCAAGAGAGTTATGCAGAGGCTTACGAGAGTGATGCAGAGGCTCAAGAGAGTGATGCAGAGGCTTAAGAGAGTGATGCAAAGGCTCAGGAGAGCGATGCAGAGGCTCATGAGAGGGATGCAGGAGTTCAAGAGTGTGATGCAGAGGCTTAAGAAAGTGATGCGGAGGCTGAAGAGAGTGTTGCAGAGGCTCAAGAGAGAGATGCAGAGCCTCAAGCGAGTGATGCAGAGAATCAAGAGAGTTATGCAGAGGCTCAAGAGAGTGATGCAGAGGCTTACGAGAGTGATGCAGAGGCTCAAGAGAGTGTTGCAGAGAATCAAGAGAGGGATAAAGAGGCTCAAGAGTGTGATGCAGAGACTCAAGAGTGTTATGCAGAGGCTCAGTAGAGTGATGCAGAGGCTTACGAGAGTGATGCAGAGGCTCAAGAGAGGGATGCAGAGGCTTACGAGAGTGATGCAAAGGGTCAGGCGAGGGATGCAGAGGCTCATGAGAGGGATGCAGGAGTTCAAGAGAGTGATGCAGAGGCTCAAGAAAGTGATGTAGAGGCTTAAGAAAGTGATGCAGAGGCTCAAAATAGGGATGCAGAGGCTTAAGAGGGTCATGCAGAGGCTCAAGAGAGTGATGGAGAGGCTAAAGAGAGGGATGCAGGGGGCCAAGTGAGTGATGCAGATGCTCAAGAGAGGGATGCAGAGGATGAAGAGAGTGATGCAGAGGCTCGAGAGAGTGGTGCAGAGGCTCAAGAGAGGGATTCAGAGGCTCAAGAGATGGATGCAGAGGCTTAAGAGAGTGATGCAGAGGCTGAAGAGAGTGTTGCAGAGGCTCAAAAGACGGATGCAGAAGCTCAAGAGAGTGATGCAGAGACTCAAGAGAGTTATGCAGAGGCTCAAGAGAGTGATGCAGAGGCTTACGAGAGTGATGCAGAGGCTCAAGAGAGGGATGTAGAGGCTCAAGAGAGTGATGCAGAGGTTTAAGAGAGGGATGCAGAGGCTCAAGAGAGTGATGCAGAGACTCAAGAGAGTTATGCAGAGGCTCATTAGAGTGATGCAGAGGCTTACGAGAGTGATGCAGAGGCTCAAGAGAGGGATGCAGAGGCTTAAGAGAGTGATGCAAAGGCTCAGGAGAGCGATGCAGAGGCCCATGAGAGGAATGCAGGAGTTCAAGAGAGGGATGCAGAGGCTTAAGAAAGTGATGCAGAGGCTGAAGAGAGTGTTGCAGAGGCTCAAGAGAGAGATGCAGAGCCTCAAGCGAGTGATGCAGAGAATGAAGAGAGTTATGCAGAGGCTCAAGAGAGTGATGCAGAGGCTTACGAGTGTGATGCAGAGGCTCAAGAGAGTGTTGCAGAGGCTCAAGAGAGGGATGCAGAGGCTCAAGAGAGTAATGCAGAGACTCAAGAGTGTTATGCAGAGGCTCAGTAGAGTGATGCAGAGGCTTACGAGAGTGAAGCAGAGGCTCAAGAGAGGGATGCAGAGGCTTACGAGAGTGATGCCAAGGGTCAGGAGAGGGATGCAGAGGCTCATGAGAGGGATGCAGGAGTTCAAGAGAGTGATGCAGAGGCTCAAGAAAGTGATGTAGAGGCTTAAGAAAGTGATGCAGAGGCTCAAAATAGGGATGCAGAGGCTTAAGAGGGTCATTCAGAGGCTCAAGAGAGTGATGGAGAGGCTATAGATAGGGATGCAGGGGGCCAAGTGAGTGATGCAGATGCTCAAGAGAGGGATGCAGAGGATGAAGAGAGTGATGCAGAAGCTCAAGAGAGTGATGCAGAGGTTTAAGAGAGGGATGCAGGGGCTCAAGAGAGGGATGCAGGGGCTCAAGAGAGGGATGCAGAGGCTCAATAGAGGGATGCAGGGGCTAAAGAGATTGATGGAGAGGCTCAAGAGAGTGATTCAGAGGTTTACGAGAGTGATGCCGAGGCTGAAGAGAGTGTTGCAGAGGCTCAAGAGACGGATACAGAGGCTCAGGAGAGTGATGCAGAGACTCAAGAGAGTGATGCAGAGGCTTACGAGACTGAGGCAGAGGCTCATGAGAGGGAAGTGGAGGCTCAAGAGAGTGATGCAGAAGCTCAAGAGAGTGATGCAGAGGCTGAAGAGAGTGATGCAGAGGCTCAAGAGTGGGATGTAGAGGCTCAAGAGAGTGATGCAGAAGCTCAAGAGAGTGATGCAGAGGCTGAAGAGAGTGATGCAGAGGCTGAAGAGAGTGATGCAGAGGCTTAAGAGAGGGATTCAGAGTCTCAAGAGAGGGATGCAGGGGCTAAAGAGAGGGATGCAGAGGCTCAATAGAGGGATGCAGAGGCATAAGAGAGTGATGCAAAGGCTCAGGAGAGGGATGCAGAGGCTCATGAGAGGGATGCAGGAGTTCAAGAGAGGGATGCAGAGGCTCAAGAAAGGGATGCAGAGGTTTAGGGAAGTGATGCAGAGGCTCAAAAGAGGGATGCAGAGGCTTAAGATGGTGATGCAGAGGCTCAAGAAAGTGATGGAGAGGCTAAAAGAGCGATGCAGGGGCCCAAGAGAGTAATGCAGATGCTCAAGAGAGGGATGCAGAGGATGAAGAAAGTGATGGAGAGGATCAAGAGAGGGATGCAGGGGCCCAAGAGAGTGATGCAGAGGCTTAAGAAGTGATGCAAAGGCTGAATAGAGGGATGCAGAGGCTCATTAGAGGGATGCAGGAGTTCAAGAGAAGTATGCAGAGGCTCATGAGAGGGATGCAGGAGCTCAAGAGAGGGGTGCAGAGGCTCAAGAGAATGATGCAGAGGCTCAAGAGAGGGATGCTGAGGCTCCAGAGAGGGATGCAGAGGCTAAAGAGAGTGATGCAGAAAGTGAAGAGAGAGATGCAGAGGCTTAAGAGAGATGCCGAGGCTTAAGAGAGTGACGCAGAGGCTCAAAACAGTAATGCAGAGGCTCAAGAGAATGATGTAGAGGCTTAAGAGAGAGATGCAGAGGCCCAAGAGAATGATATAGAGGCTCAAGAGAGTAATGCAGAGGATCAAAGGAGGGATGCAGAGGCATAAGAGAGTGATGCAGAGGCTCAAGAGAGTGATGCAGAGGCTCAAGAGTGTGATGTAGAGGCTTAAGAAAGTGATGCAGAGGCTCAAAATAGGGATGCAGAGGCTTAAGAGGGTCATGCAGAGGCTCAAGAGAGTTATGGAGAGGCTAAAGAGAGGGATGCAGGGGGCCAAGTGAGTGATGCAGATGCTCAAGAGAGGGATGCAGAGGATGAAGAGAGTGATGCAGAGGCTCGAGAGAGTGGTGCAGAGGCTCAAGAGAGGGATTCAGAGGCTCAAGAGATGGATGCAGAAGCTCAAGAGAGTGATGCAGAGGTTTAAGAGAGGGATGCAGAGACTCAAGAGAGTTATGCAGAGGCTTAAGAAAGTGATGCAGAGGCTGAAAAGAGTGTTGCTGAGGCTCAAGAGAGAGAGATGCAGAGCCTCAAGCGAGTGATGCAGAGAATCAAGAGAGTTATGCAGAGGCTCAAGAGAGTGATGCAGAGGCTTACGAGAGTGATGCAGAGGCTCAGGAGATTGTTGCAGAGGCTCAAGAGAGGGATGCAGAGGCTCAAGAGAGTGATGCAGAGACTGAAGAGTGTTATGCAGAGGCTCAGTAGAGTGATGCAGAGGCTTACGAGAGTGAAGCAGAGGCTCAAGAGAGGGATGCAGAGGCTTACGAGAGTGATGCAAAGGGTCAGGAGAGGGATGCAGAGGCTCATGAGAGGGATGCAGGGGCTCAAGAGAGGGATGCAGAGGCTCAGTAGAGGGATGCAGGGGCTAAAGAGATTGATGGAGAGGCTCAAGAGAGTGATTCAGAGGTTTACGAGAGTGATGCCGAGGCTGAAGAGAGTGTTGCAGAGGCTCAAGAGACGGATACAGAGGCTCAGGAGAGTGATGCAGAGACTCAAGAGAGTGATGCAGAGGCTGAAGAGACTGAGGCAGAGGCTCATGAGAGGGATGTGGAGGCTCAAGAGAGTGATGAAGAAGCTCAAGAGAGTGATGCAGAGGCTGAAGAGAGTGATGCAGAGGCTCAAGAGTGGGATGTAGCGGCTCAAGAGAGTGATGCAGAAGCTCAAGAGAGTGATGCAGAGGCTGAAGAGAGTTATGCAGAGGCTGAAGAGAGTGATGCAGAGGCTTAAGAGAGGGATTCAGAGGCTCAAGAGAGGGATGCAGGGGCTAAAGAGAGGGATGCAGAGGCTCAATAGAGGGATGCAGAGGCATAATAGAGTGATGCAAAGGCTCAGGAGAGGGATGCAGAGGCTCATGAGAGGGATGCAGGAGTTCAAGAGAGGGATGCAGAGGCTCAAGAAAGGGATGCAGAGGTTTAGGAAAGTGATGCAGAGGCTCAAAAGAGGGATGCAGAGGCTTAAGAGGGTAATGCAGAGGCTCAAGAAAGTGATGGAGAGGCTAAAAGAGCGATGCAGGGGCCCAAGAGAGTGATGCAGATGCTCAAGAGAGGGATGCAGAGGATGAAGAAAGTGATGGAGAGGATCAAGAGAGGGATGCAGGGGCCCAAGAGAGTGATGCAGAGGCTTAAGACGTGATGCAAAGGCTGAATAGAGGGAGGCAGAGGCTCATGAGAGGGATGCAGGAGTTCAAGAGATGTATGCAGAGGCTCATGAGAGGGATGCAGGAGCTCAAGAGAGGGGTGCAGAGGCTCAAGAGAATGATGCAGAGGCTCAAGAGAGGGATGCTGAGGCTCCAGAGAGGGATGCAGAGGCTAAAGAGAGTGATGCAGAAAGTGAAGAGAGAGATGCAGAGGCTTAAGAGAGATGCCGAGGCTTAAGAGAGTGATGCAGAGGCTCAAAACAGTAATGCAGAGGCTCAAGAGAATGATGTAGAGGCTCAAGAGAGTAATGCAGAGGATCAAGGGAGGGATGCAGAGGCTTAAGAGAGTGATGCAGAGGCTCAAGAGAGAGATGCAGAGGCTCAAGAGAATGATATAGAGGCTCAAGAGAGTAATGCAGAGGATCAAGGGAGGGATGCAGAGGCTTAAGAGAGTGATGCAGAGGCTCAAGAGAGTGATGCAGAGGCTCAAGAGTGTGATGTAGAGGCTTAAGAAAGTGATGCAGAGGCTCAAAATAGGGATGCAGAGGCTTAAGAGGGTCATGCAGAGGCTCATGAGAGTGATGGAGAGGCTAAAGAGAGGGATGCAGGGGGCCAAGTGAGTGATGCAGATGCTCAAGAGAGGGATGCAGAGGATGAAGAGAGTGATGCAGAGGCTCGAGAGAGTGGTGCAGAGGCTCAAGAGAGGGATTCAGAGGCTCAAGAGATGGATGCAGAAGCTCAAGAGAGTGATGCAGAGGTTTAAGAGAGGGATGCAGAGGCTCAAGAGAGTGATGCAGAGACTCAAGAGAGTTATGCAGAGGCTCATTAGAATGATGCAGAGGCTTACGAGAGTGATGCAGAGGCTCAAGAGAGGGATGCAGAGGCTTAAGAGAGTGATGCAAAGGCTCAGGAGAGCGATGCACAGGCCCATGAGAGGGATGCAGGAGTTCAAGAGAGGGATGCAGAGGCTCAAGAGAGTGATGCAGAGACTGAAGAGTGTTATGCAGAGGCTCAGTAGAGTGATGCAGAGGCTTACGAGAGTGAAGCAGAGGCTCAAGAGAGGGATGCAGAGGCTTACGAGAGTGATGCAAAGGGTCAGGAGAGGGATGCAGAGGCTCATGAGAGGGATGCAGGAGTTCAAGAGAGTGATGCAGAGGCTCAAGAAAGTGATGTAGAGGCTTAAGAAAGTGATGCAGAGGCTCAAAATAGGGATGCAGAGGCTGAAGAGGGTCATGCAGAGGATCAAGAGAGTGATGGAGAGGCTAAAGAGAGGGATGCAGGGGGCCAAGTGAGTGATGCAGATGCTCAAGAGAGGGATGCAGAGGATGAAGAGAGTGATGCAGAAGCTCAAGAGAGTGATGCAGAGGTTTAAGAGAGGGATGCAGAGGCTCAAGAGAGGGATGCAGGGGCTCAAGAGAGGGATGCAGAGGCTCAATAGAGGGATGCAGGGGCTAAAGAGATTGATGGAGAGGCTCAAGAGAGAGATTCAGAGGTTTACGAGAGTGATGCAGAGGCTGAAGAGAGTGTTGCAGAGGCTCAAGAGACGGATACAGAGGCTCAAGAGAGTGATGCAGAGGCTTAAGAGAGGGATTCAGAGGCTCAAGAGAGGGATGCAGGGGCTGAAGAGAGGGATGCAGAGGCTCAATAGAGGGATGCAGAGGCATAAGAGAGTGATGCAAAGGCTCAGGAGAGGGATGCAGAGGCTCATGAGAGGGATGCAGGAGTTCAAGAGAGGGATGCAGAGGCTCAAGAAAGGGATGCAGAGGCTTAGGAAAGTGATGCAGAGGCTCAAAAGAGGGATGCAGAGGCTTAAGAGGGTGATGCAGAGGCTCAAGAAAGTGATGGAGAGGCTAAGAGAGCGATGCAGGGGCCCAAGAGAGTGATGCAGAGGCTTAAGAAGTGATGCAGAGGCTCAAGAGAGGGATGCAGAGGCTCAAGAGAGTGATGCAAAGACTCAAGAGAGTTATGCAGAGACTCAAGAGAATGATGAGCCTTACGAGAGTGATGCAGAGGCTCAAGAGAGGGATGTAGAGGCTGAAGAGAGTGATTCAGAAGCTAAGGAGAGTGATGCAGAGGCTGAAGAGAGTGATGCAGAGGCTTAAGAGAGGGATGCAGAGGCTCAAGAGAGGGATGCAGCGGCTCAAGAGAGGGATGCAAAGGCTCAAGAGAGGGATGCAGAGGCTCATGAGAGGGATGCAAGAGTTCATGAGAGGGATGCAGAGGCTCAAGAAAGGGATGCAGAGGCTTAAGAAAGTGATGCAGACTCTCAAAATAGTGATGCAGAGGCCTAAGAGGTTGATGCAGAGGCTCAAGAAAGTGATGGAGAGGCTAGGAGAGGGATGCAGGGGCCCAGGAGAGTGATGCAGATGCTCAAGAGAGGGATGCAGAGGATGAAGAGAGTGATGGAGAGGCTCAAGAGAGGGATGCAGGGGCCCAAGAGAGTGATGCAGAGGCTTAGGAGAGTGATGCAAAGACTGAATAGAGTGATGCAGAGGCTCATGAGAGGGATGCAGGAGTTCAAGAGAGGGATGCAGAGGCTCATGAGAGGGATGCAGGAGTTCAAGAGAGGGATGCAGAGGCTCAAGAGAGTGATGCAGAGGCTTAAGAGAGGGATGCTGAGGCTCCAGAGAGGGATGCAGAGGCTAAAGAGAGTGATGCAGAGGGTGAAGAGAGAGATGCAGTGGCTTAAGAGAGTGATGCAGAAGCTCAAAAGAGTAATGCAGAGGCTCAAGAGAATGATGTAGAGGCTTAAGAGAGGGATGCAGAGGCTCAAGAGAATGATGCAGAGGCTCAAGAGTGTGATGTAGAGGTTCAAGAGAGTGATGCAGAGGCTCAAGCGTGTGATGCAGAGGATCATGAGAGTGATGCAGAGGCTCAAGAGAATGATGCAGAGGATCAAGAGAGGTAAGCAGAGGCTTAAGAGAGTGATGCAGAGGCCGAAGAGAGTGATGCAGAGGCTTAAGAGAGTGATGCAGAGGCTCAAGAGAGTGTTGCAGAGGCTCAAGAGAGAGATGCAGAGGCTCAAGAGAGTGATGCAGAGGCTAAAAAGAGTTGTGCTGAGGCTCAAGAGACTGATGCAGAGGCTTACGAGTGTGATGCAGAGGCTGAAGAGAGTGTTGCAGAGTCTCAAGAGAGGGATACAGAGGCTCAAGAGAGTGATGCAGAGACTCAAGAGAGTTATGCAGAGGCTTACGAGAGTGATGCAGAGGCTCAAGAGAGTGATGCAGAGGCTTAAGAGAGTGATGCAAAGGCTCAGGAGAGCGATGCAGAGGCTCATGAGAGGGATGCAGGAGTTCAAGAGTGTGATGCAGAGGCTTAAGAAAGTGATGCGGAGGCTGAAGAGAGTGTTGCAGAGGCTCAAGAGAGAGATGCAGAGCCTCAAGCGAGTGATGCAGAGAATCAAGAGAGTTATGCAGAGGCTCAAGAGAGTGATGCAGAGGCTTACGAGAGTGATGCAGAGGCTCAAGAGAGTGTTGCAGAGAATCAAGAGAGGGATAAAGAGGCTCAAGAGTGTGATGCAGAGACTCAAGAGTGTTATGCAGAGGCTCAGTAGAGTGATGCAGAGGCTTACGAGAGTGATGCAGAGGCTCAAGAGAGGGATGCAGAGGCTTACGAGAGTGATGCAAAGGGTCAGGCGAGGGATGCAGAGGCTCATGAGAGGGATGCAGGAGTTCAAGAGAGTGATGCAGAGGCTCAAGAAAGTGATGTAGAGGCTTAAGAAAGTGATGCAGAGGCTCAAAATAGGGATGCAGAGGCTTAAGAGGGTCATGCAGAGGCTCAAGAGAGTGATGGAGAGGCTAAAGAGAGGGATGCAGGGGGCCAAGTGAGTGATGCAGATGCTCAAGAGAGGGATGCAGAGGATGAAGAGAGTGATGCAGAGGCTCGAGAGAGTGGTGCAGAGGCTCAAGAGAGGGATTCAGAGGCTCAAGAGATGGATGCAGAGGCTTAAGAGAGTGATGCAGAGGCTGAAGAGAGTGTTGCAGAGGCTCAAAAGACGGATGCAGAAGCTCAAGAGAGTGATGCAGAGACTCAAGAGAGTTATGCAGAGGCTCAAGAGAGTGATGCAGAGGCTTACGAGAGTGATGCAGAGGCTCAAGAGAGGGATGTAGAGGCTCAAGAGAGTGATGCAGAGGTTTAAGAGAGGGATGCAGAGGCTCAAGAGAGTGATGCAGAGACTCAAGAGAGTTATGCAGAGGCTCATTAGAGTGATGCAGAGGCTTACGAGAGTGATGCAGAGGCTCAAGAGAGGGATGCAGAGGCTTAAGAGAGTGATGCAAAGGCTCAGGAGAGCGATGCAGAGGCCCATGAGAGGAATGCAGGAGTTCAAGAGAGGGATGCAGAGGCTTAAGAAAGTGATGCAGAGGCTGAAGAGAGTGTTGCAGAGGCTCAAGAGAGAGATGCAGAGCCTCAAGCGAGTGATGCAGAGAATGAAGAGAGTTATGCAGAGGCTCAAGAGAGTGATGCAGAGGCTTACGAGTGTGATGCAGAGGCTCAAGAGAGTGTTGCAGAGGCTCAAGAGAGGGATGCAGAGGCTCAAGAGAGTAATGCAGAGACTCAAGAGTGTTATGCAGAGGCTCAGTAGAGTGATGCAGAGGCTTACGAGAGTGAAGCAGAGGCTCAAGAGAGGGATGCAGAGGCTTACGAGAGTGATGCCAAGGGTCAGGAGAGGGATGCAGAGGCTCATGAGAGGGATGCAGGAGTTCAAGAGAGTGATGCAGAGGCTCAAGAAAGTGATGTAGAGGCTTAAGAAAGTGATGCAGAGGCTCAAAATAGGGATGCAGAGGCTTAAGAGGGTCATTCAGAGGCTCAAGAGAGTGATGGAGAGGCTATAGATAGGGATGCAGGGGGCCAAGTGAGTGATGCAGATGCTCAAGAGAGGGATGCAGAGGATGAAGAGAGTGATGCAGAAGCTCAAGAGAGTGATGCAGAGGTTTAAGAGAGGGATGCAGGGGCTCAAGAGAGGGATGCAGGGGCTCAAGAGAGGGATGCAGAGGCTCAATAGAGGGATGCAGGGGCTAAAGAGATTGATGGAGAGGCTCAAGAGAGTGATTCAGAGGTTTACGAGAGTGATGCCGAGGCTGAAGAGAGTGTTGCAGAGGCTCAAGAGACGGATACAGAGGCTCAGGAGAGTGATGCAGAGACTCAAGAGAGTGATGCAGAGGCTTACGAGACTGAGGCAGAGGCTCATGAGAGGGAAGTGGAGGCTCAAGAGAGTGATGCAGAAGCTCAAGAGAGTGATGCAGAGGCTGAAGAGAGTGATGCAGAGGCTCAAGAGTGGGATGTAGAGGCTCAAGAGAGTGATGCAGAAGCTCAAGAGAGTGATGCAGAGGCTGAAGAGAGTGATGCAGAGGCTGAAGAGAGTGATGCAGAGGCTTAAGAGAGGGATTCAGAGTCTCAAGAGAGGGATGCAGGGGCTAAAGAGAGGGATGCAGAGGCTCAATAGAGGGATGCAGAGGCATAAGAGAGTGATGCAAAGGCTCAGGAGAGGGATGCAGAGGCTCATGAGAGGGATGCAGGAGTTCAAGAGAGGGATGCAGAGGCTCAAGAAAGGGATGCAGAGGTTTAGGGAAGTGATGCAGAGGCTCAAAAGAGGGATGCAGAGGCTTAAGATGGTGATGCAGAGGCTCAAGAAAGTGATGGAGAGGCTAAAAGAGCGATGCAGGGGCCCAAGAGAGTAATGCAGATGCTCAAGAGAGGGATGCAGAGGATGAAGAAAGTGATGGAGAGGATCAAGAGAGGGATGCAGGGGCCCAAGAGAGTGATGCAGAGGCTTAAGAAGTGATGCAAAGGCTGAATAGAGGGATGCAGAGGCTCATTAGAGGGATGCAGGAGTTCAAGAGAAGTATGCAGAGGCTCATGAGAGGGATGCAGGAGCTCAAGAGAGGGGTGCAGAGGCTCAAGAGAATGATGCAGAGGCTCAAGAGAGGGATGCTGAGGCTCCAGAGAGGGATGCAGAGGCTAAAGAGAGTGATGCAGAAAGTGAAGAGAGAGATGCAGAGGCTTAAGAGAGATGCCGAGGCTTAAGAGAGTGACGCAGAGGCTCAAAACAGTAATGCAGAGGCTCAAGAGAATGATGTAGAGGCTTAAGAGAGAGATGCAGAGGCCCAAGAGAATGATATAGAGGCTCAAGAGAGTAATGCAGAGGATCAAAGGAGGGATGCAGAGGCATAAGAGAGTGATGCAGAGGCTCAAGAGAGTGATGCAGAGGCTCAAGAGTGTGATGTAGAGGCTTAAGAAAGTGATGCAGAGGCTCAAAATAGGGATGCAGAGGCTTAAGAGGGTCATGCAGAGGCTCAAGAGAGTTATGGAGAGGCTAAAGAGAGGGATGCAGGGGGCCAAGTGAGTGATGCAGATGCTCAAGAGAGGGATGCAGAGGATGAAGAGAGTGATGCAGAGGCTCGAGAGAGTGGTGCAGAGGCTCAAGAGAGGGATTCAGAGGCTCAAGAGATGGATGCAGAAGCTCAAGAGAGTGATGCAGAGGTTTAAGAGAGGGATGCAGAGACTCAAGAGAGTTATGCAGAGGCTTAAGAAAGTGATGCAGAGGCTGAAAAGAGTGTTGCTGAGGCTCAAGAGAGAGAGATGCAGAGCCTCAAGCGAGTGATGCAGAGAATCAAGAGAGTTATGCAGAGGCTCAAGAGAGTGATGCAGAGGCTTACGAGAGTGATGCAGAGGCTCAGGAGATTGTTGCAGAGGCTCAAGAGAGGGATGCAGAGGCTCAAGAGAGTGATGCAGAGACTGAAGAGTGTTATGCAGAGGCTCAGTAGAGTGATGCAGAGGCTTACGAGAGTGAAGCAGAGGCTCAAGAGAGGGATGCAGAGGCTTACGAGAGTGATGCAAAGGGTCAGGAGAGGGATGCAGAGGCTCATGAGAGGGATGCAGGAGTTCAAGAGAGTGATGCAGAGGCTCAAGAAAGTGATGTAGAGGCTTAAGAAAGTGATGCAGAGGCTCAAAATAGGGATGCAGAGGCTGAAGAGGGTCATGCAGAGGCTCAAGAGAGTGATGGAGAGGCTAAAGAGAGGGATGCAGGGGGCCAAGTGAGTGATGCAGATGCTCAAGAGAGGGATGCAGAGGATGAAGAGAGTGATGCAGAAGCTCAAGAGAGTGATGCAGAGGTTTAAGAGAGGGATGCAGAGGCTCAAGAGAGGGATGCAGGGGCTCAAGAGAGGGATGCAGAGGCTCAATAGAGGGATGCAGGGGCTAAAGAGATTGATGGAGAGGCTCAAGAGAGAGATTCAGAGGTTTACGAGAGTGATGCAGAGGCTGAAGAGAGTGTTGCAGAGGCTCAAGAGACGGATACAGAGGCTCAAGAGAGTGATGCAGAGGCTTAAGAGAGGGATTCAGAGGCTCAAGAGAGGGATGCAGGGGCTGAAGAGAGGGATGCAGAGGCTCAATAGAGGGATGCAGAGGCATAAGAGAGTGATGCAAAGGCTCAGGAGAGGGATGCAGAGGCTCATGAGAGGGATGCAGGAGTTCAAGAGAGGGATGAAGAGGCTAAAGAAAGGGATGCAGAGGCTTAGGAAAGTGATGCAGAGGCCCAAGAGAGTGATGCAGAGGCTTAAGAATTGATGCAAAGGCTGAATAGAGGGATGCAGAGGCTCATGAGAGGGATGCAGGAGTTCAAGAGAGGTACGCAGAGGCTCATGAGAGGGATGCAGGAGCTCAAGAGAGGGGTGCAGAGGCTCAAGAGAATGATGCAGAGGCTCAAGAGAGGGATGCTGAGGCTCCAGAGAGGGATGCAGAGGCTAAAAAGAGTGTTGCAGAAAGTGAAGAGAGAGATGCAGAGGCTTAAGAGAGATGCCGAGGCTTAAGAGAGTGATGCAGAGGCTCAAAACAGTAATGCATAGGCTCAAGAGAATGATGTAGAGGCTTAAGAGAGAGATGCAGAGGCTCAAGAGAATGATGCAGAGGCTCAAGAGAGTAATGCAGAGGATCAAGGGAGGGATGCAGAGGCTTAAGAGAGTGATGCAGAGGCTCAAGAGAGTGATGCTGAGGCTCAAGAGTGTGATGTAAAGGCTCAAGAGAGTGATGCAGAGGCTCAAGAGAGTGATGCATAAGATCATGAGAGTGATGAAGAGGCTCACGAGAGTGATGCAGAGGATCAAGAGAGGTAAGCAGATGCTTAAGAGAGTGATGCAGAGGCCGAAGAGAGTGATGCAGAGGCTTAAGAGAGTGATACAGAGGCTGAAGAGAGTGTTGCAGAGGCTCAGGAGAGAGATGAAGAGGCTCAAGAGAGTGATGCAGAGGCTAAAAAGTGTTGTGCAGAGGCTCAAGAGACTGATGCAGAGGCTTACGAGAGTGATGCAGAGAATCAATTGCGGGATGTAGAGGCTTAAGAGAGTGTTGCAGAGGCTGAAGAGAGTGTTGCATAGGCTTAAGAGAGGGATGCAGAGGCTCAAGAGATTGATGAGGAGGCTCAAGAGAGTGATGCAGAGGCTCAAGAAAGTGATGCAGTGGCTCAAGAGTGATGCAGAGGCTTAAGAGAGGGATGCAGTGGCTCAAGCGAGTGATGCAGAGGCTCAAGAGAATGATGTAGAGGCTAAAGAGAGGGATGCAGAGGCTCAAGAGAATGATGCAGAGGCTCAAGAGCGTGATGCAGAGGATCAAGAGAGGGATGCAAAGGCTTAAGAGTGTGATGCAGAGGCTCAAGAGAGTGATGCAGAGGCTCAAGAGTGTGATGTAAAGGCTCATGAGAGTGATGCAGAGGCTCAAGAGAGTGATGCAGAGGATCATGAGAGTGATGCAGAGGCTCAAGAGAGTGATGCAGAGGATCAAAAGAGGTAAACAGAGGCTTAAGAGAGTGATGCAGAGGCCGAAGAGAGTGATGCAGAGGCTCAAGAGAGTGATGCCGAGGCTCAAGAGAGTGTTGCAGAGGCTCAAGAGAGGGATGCAGAGGCTCAAGAGAATGATGCATAGATATATTTTTGAGATATATACAAGAGTTGTTACATTCTATTACAGCCACTAGTACGCGTAGCGTTTCGGGCAGGTCCCTAGAATACGATCCCCTGCGCGAGGAAACGTTTTTTCATCCAAGTACACATTTTACTGTTGCGTTAAACAGAGGCTACAGTTAAGGAATTGCGCCCAGTAAATCCTCCCAGTCCAGGATACGAACCCATGACATAGCGCTAACGGAACGCCAGGCGAGTATCTTACCACTACAACACGGAGACTGTAAATCCAAAATCCATATACAAAAAATATGCTAATTACTGAGAGCAGCGATGGATCACATTTTGCCCAAACCCTCCCTACAGATTTCAAAATATCCCTAGCATCCCAAATTCGACCCTTGAGCCATATTTTGGAGCCAAATTCTGGCTCTCTGCACGTATTCGCAGTTTGAAATTACGACTTCTTATACCGAAAAATGCCATTTACTGAGAGCGGCGATGGATCACATTTTGCCCAAACCCTCCCTACACTTTTCAAAATATCAAAAACATCCCAAATTCGACCCTTGAGCTATATTTTTGAACCAAATTCTGGCTTTCTAAACGTACTCGCCGTTTGAAATTACGACTTTTTATACCGAAAATATGACAATTACTGATGTCGGCGATGGATCACATTTTGCCCTAACTCTTCCTGCAGTTTTCAAAATATCCCAAACATCCTAAATTCCACGCTCGAGCCATATTTTGGAGCGAAATTCAGGCTTTCTGAACGTATTCGCAGTTTGATATTATTTCATTTTATACTGAAAATATGCCAATTACTGCAAGCAGCGATGGGTCACATTTTGCCCAAACCCCCCTGCAGTTTGCAAAATATCCCAAACATCCCAAATTCGACTCTTGAGCCATATTTTGGAGCCAAATTCTGGCTCTCTGCACGTATTCGCAGTTTGAAATTACGAATTTTTATACTTTTTTTTCTTTGAGATATATACAAGAGTTGTTACATTCAATTACAGCCACTTGTACGCGTAGCGTTTCGGGCAGGTCCCTGGAATACGATTCCCTGCCGCGAAGAATCGTTTTTTCATCCAAGTACACATTTTACTGTTGCGTTAAACAGAGGCTACAGTTAAGGAATTGCGCCCAGTAAATCCTCCCAGTCCAGGATACGAACCCATGACATAGCGCTAACGGAACGCCAGGCGAGTATCTTACCACTACACAACGGAGACTGTAAATCCAAAATTCATATACAAAGAATATGCTAATTACTGAGAGCAGCGATGGATCACATTTTGCCCAAATCCTCCCTGCAGATTTCAAAATATCCCCAGCATCCCAAATTCGACCCTTGAGCCATATTTTGGAGCCAAATTCTGGCTCTCTGCACGTATTCGCAGTTTGAAATTACGACTTTTTACACCGAAAATATGCCAATTACTGAAAGCGGCGATTTATCACATTTTGCCCAAACCCTCCCTGCAGTTTTAAAAATATCCCAAACATCCCAAATTCGACCCTTGAGCTATATTTTGGAGCCAAATTCTGGCTCTCTGTACGTATTCCCAGATTGAAATTACGAATTTTTATACTGAAAATATTCCAATCACTGAAAGCAGCGATGGGTCACATTTTGCCCAAACCCCCCCTGCAGTTTTCAAAATGTCCCAAACATCCTAAATTCGACGCTTGAGAAATATTTTGGAGTCAAATTTGGGCTCTCTGCACGTATTCGCAGTCTGAAATTATTTCATTTTATACCGACAACATGCCAATTACTGAGAGCGGCGATGGGTCACATTTTGCCAAAACCCCCTCTGCAGATTTCAAAATATCCCAAACATCCCAAATTCGATCCTTGAGCTATATTTTGGAGCCAAATTCTGTCTGTCTGCACGTATTCGCAGTTTGAAATTACGAATTTTTATACCGAAAAAAATGCCAATTACTGAGAGCGGCAATGTATCACATTTTACCCAAACCCTCCCTGCAGTTTTCAAAATACCCCAAACATCCCAAATACGACCCTTGATCCTAATATTGGAGCCAAATTCTGACTCTCTGCACGTATTCGCAGTTTGAAATTACGAATTTTTATACTGAAAATCTGCCAATAACTAAAAGCAGCGATAGGTCACATTTTGCCCAAACCCCCCTGCAGTTTTCAAAATATCCCAAACATTCCAAATTCGACCCTTGAGCAATATTTTGTAGCCAAATTCTGGCTCTTTGCACGTATTCGTAGTTTGAAATTACGATTTTTTATACCGAAAATATGCCAATTACTGAGAGCGACGATGGATCACATTTTGCCCAAACCCTCCCTGCAGTTTCCAAAATATACAAAACATCCAAAAGTCGATCCTTGAGCCATATGTTGAAGCCAATTTCTGGCTCTCTGCACGTATTCCCATTTTGAAATTACGACTTTTTATACCGAAAATATGCCAATTACTGAAAGCGGCGATGGATCACATTTTGCCCAAACCCTCCCTGCAGTTTTCAAAATATCACAGACATCTCAAATTCGACCCTTGAGCTATATTTTGGAGCCAAATTCTGGCTCTCTGTACGTATTCCCAGTTTGAAATTACGAATGTTTTTTACTGAAAATAGGCCAATCACTGAAAGCAACGATGGGTCACATTTTGTCCAAACACCCCCTGCAGTTTTCAAAATGTCCCAAACATCCCAAATTCGACGCTTGAGACATATTTTGGAGTCAAATTCGGGCTCTCTGCACGTATTCGCAGTTTGAAATTATTTCATTTTATACCGACAATATGCCAATTACTGAGAGCGGCGATTTGTCACATTTTGCCAAAACCTCCTCTGCAGATTTCAGAATATCCCAAACATCCCAAATTCGATCCTTGAGCTATATTTTGGAGCCAAATTCTGGCTGTCTGCACGTATTCGCAGTTTGAAATTACGACTTTTTATACCGAAAAAATGCCAATTACTGAGAGCGGCAATGTATCACATTTTACCCAAACTCTCCCTGCAGTTTTCAAAATACCCCAAACATCCCTTATTCCTAATTTTGGAGCCAAATTCTGACTCTCTGCACGTATTCGCAGTTTGAAATTACGACTTTTTATACTGAAAATATGCCAATAACTAAAAGCAGCGATAGGTCACATTTTGCCCAAACCCCCCTGCAGTTTTCAAAATATCCCAAACATCCCAAATTCGACCCTTGAGCAATATTTTGTAGGCAAATTCTGGCTCTCTGCACGTATTCGTAGTTTGAAATTACGATTTTTTATACCGAAAATATGCCAATTACTGAGAGCGACGATGGATCACATTTTGCCCAAACCCTCCCTGCAGTTTTCAAAATATCGAAAACATCCCAAATTCGACCCTTGAGCCATATGTTGAAGCCAATTTCTGGCTCTCTGCACGTATTCCCAGTTTGAAATTACGATTTTTTATACCGAAAATATGCCAATTACTGAGAGCGACGATGGATCACATTTTGCCCAAACCCTCCCTGCAGTTTTCAAAATATCGAAAACATCCCAAATTCGACCCTTGAGCCATATTTTGAAGCCGAATTCTGGCTCTCTGCACGTATTCGCAGTTTGAAATTACGACTTTTTATACCGAAAATATACCAATTTCTGAGAGCGGCGATGGATCACATTTTGCCCAAACACTCCCTGCAGTTTTCAAAATATCCCAAATATCCCAAATTCGACGCTTGAGTCATATTTTGGAGCCAAATTCTGGCACTCTGCACGTATTCGCAGTTTGAAATTACGACTTTTTATACTGAAAATATGCCAATTACTAAGAGCGGCGATGGATCACATTTTGTCCAAACCCTCCCTGCACTTTTGAAAATATCCAAAACATCCAAAAGTCGACCCTTGAGCTATATTTTTGAACCAAATTCTGGCTTTCTCCACGTACTCGCAGTTTGAAATTACGACTTTTTATACCGAAAATATGACAATTACTGAAATCAGCGATGGATCACATTTTGCCCTAACCCTTCCTGCTGTTTTCAAAATATCCTAAACATCCTAAATTCCACGCTTGAGCCATATTTTGGAGCCAAATTCTGGCTTTTTGAACGTATTCGCAGTTTGAAATTACGACTTTTTATACCGAAAATATGCCAATTACTGAAAGCGGCGATGGATCACATTTTGCCCAAACCCTCCCTGCAGTTTTCAAAATATCACAGACATCTCAAATTCGACCCTTGAGCTATATTTTGGAGCCAAATTCTGGCTCTCTGTACGTATTCCCAGTTTGAAATTACGACTTTTTATACTGAAAATATGCCAATCACTGAAAGCAGCGATGGGTCACATTTTGCCCAAACCCCCCTTGCAGTTTTCAAAATATCCCAAACATCCCAAATTCGACCCTTGAGCTATTTTTTGGGGCCAAATTCTGGCTGTCTGCAAGTATTCGCAGTTTGAAATTACGACTTTTTATACCGAAAGAATGCCAATTACTGAGAGCAGCTATGTATCACATTTTGCCCAAACCCTCCCTGCAGTTTTCAAAATACCCCAAACATCCCAAATTCGACCCTTGATCGTAATTTTAGAGCTAAATTCTGACTCTCTGCACGTATTCGCAGTTTGAAATTACGAATTTTTATACTGAAAATATGTCAATAATTAAAAGCAGCGATAGGTCACATTTTGCCAAAACCCCCTTGCAGTTTTCAAAATTTCCCAAATATCCCGAATTCGACCCTTGAGCTATGTTTTGTAACCAAATTCTAACTCTCTGCACGTATTCGCAGTTTGAAATGACTACTTTTTATACGGAAAATAAGCCAATTATTGAGCGCGGCGAAGGATCACATTTTGAAGAGAGTGATGCAGAGGCTGAAGAGAGTGATGCAGAGGCTTAAGAGAGGGATGCAGAGGTTCAAGAGAGGGATGCAGAGGCTCAAGAGAGGGATGCAGAGGCTCAAGAGAAGGATGCAGAGGCTCAAGAGAGGGATGCAGAGGCTCTTGATAGTGATGCAGAGGCTCAAGAGAGGGATGCAGAGGCTTAAGAGAGTGTTGCAAAGGCTCAAGAGAGGGATGCACAGGCTCATGAGAGGGATGCAGGAGTTCAAGAGAGGAATGCAGAGGCTGAAGAGAATGATGCAGAGGCTGAATTTTGGAGCCAAATTCTGGCTGTCTGCACGTATTCGCAGTTTGAAATTACGACTTTTTATACAGAAAAAATGCCAATTACTGAAAGCGGCGATGGATCACCTTTTACCCAAACCCTAACTGCAATTTACAAAATATCCAAAACATAACAAATTTGACGCTTGAGCAATATTTTTTAGCCAAATTCTGGCTCTCAGCACGTATTCGCAGTTTAAAATTACGACTTTTTATACCGAAAATATACCAATTACTGAAAGCGGCGATGGATCACATTTTGCCCAAACACTCCCTGCAGTTTTCAAAATATCCCAAAAATCCGAAATTCGACGCTTGACTCATATTTTGGAGCCAAATTCTGGTTCTCTGCACGTGCTCGCAGTTTGAAATTACGACTTTTTTTACTGAAAATATGCCAATTACTGAGAGCGGCGATGGATCACATTTTGCCCAAACCCTCCCTGCAGCTTGCCAAATATCCAAATCATCCCAAATTCGACCTTCGATCCTAATTTTGGAGCCAAATTCTGACTCTCTTCACGTATTCGCAGTTTGAAATTACGACTTTTTATACCGAATATATACATATTACTGAAAGCGGCGATGGATCACATTTTGCCCAAACACTCCCTGCAGTTTTCAAAATATCCCAAACATCCCAAATTCGACGCTTGAGTCATATTTTGTAGCCAAATTCTGGCTCTCTGCACGTATTCTCAGTTTGAAATTACGACTTTTTATACCGAAAATATGTTAATTACTGAGAGCGACGATGGATCACATTTTTCCCAAACCCTCCCTGCAGTTTTCAAAATATCGCAAACACCCCAAATTCGAACCTTCAGCCTCATTTTGGAGCCAAATTTTGGCTCTCTGCACGTATTTGCAGTTTGAAATTACAACTTTTTATACTGAAAATATGCCAATTACTGAAAGCAGCGATGGGTCACATTTTGCCCAAACCCCCATGCAGTTTTCATAATATCCCAAACATCCCAAATTCGATCCTTGAGCCATATTTTGGAGCCGAATTCTGTCTCTCTGCACGTATTCGCCGTTTTAAATTACGACTTTTTATACCAAAAATATGCTAGTATCTGAGAGCTGCGATGGATCACATTTTGCCCAAACCCTCCCTGCAGTTTGCAAAATATCCCAAACATCCAAAATTCGACCCTTGAGCTATATTTTTTAACCAAATTCTGGCTTTCTCCACGTACTCGCAGTTTGAAATTACGACTTTTTATACCGAAAATATGACAATTACTGAAATCAGCGATGGATCACATTTTGCCCTAACCCTTCCTGCTGTTTTCAAAATATCCTAAACATCCTAAATTCCACGCTTGAGCCATATTTTGGAGCCAAATTCTGGCTTTTTGAACGTATTCGCAGTTTGAAATTACGACTTTTTATACCGAAAATATGCCAATTACTGAAAGCGGCGATGGATCACATTTTGCCCAAACCCTCCCTGCAGTTTTAAAAATATCCCAAACATCCCAAATTCGACCCTTGAGCTATATTTTGGAGCCAAATTCTGGCTCTCTGTACGTATTCCCAGATTGAAATTACGAATTTTTATACTGAAAATATTCCAATCACTGAAAGCAGCGATGGGTCACATTTTGCCCAAACCCCCCCTGCAGTTTTCAAAATGTCCCAAACATCCTAAATTCGACGCTTGAGAAATATTTTGGAGTCAAATTTGGGCTCTCTGCACGTATTCGCAGTCTGAAATTATTTCATTTTATACCGACAACATGCCAATTACTGAGAGCGGCGATGGGTCACATTTTGCCAAAACCCCCTCTGCAGATTTCAAAATATCCCAAACATCCCAAATTCGATCCTTGAGCTATATTTTGGAGCCAAATTCTGTCTGTCTGCACGTATTCGCAGTTTGAAATTACGACTTTTTATACCGAAAAAAATGCCAATTACTGAGAGCGGCAATGTATCACATTTTACCCAAACCCTCCCTGCAGTTTTCAAAATACCCCAAACATCCCAAATACGACCCTTGATCCTAATATTGGAGCCAAATTCTGACTCTCTGCACGTATTCGCAGTTTGAAATTACGAATTTTTATACTGAAAATCTGCCAATAACTAAAAGCAGCGATAGGTCACATTTTGCCCAAACCCCCCTGCAGTTTTCAAAATATCCCAAACATTCCAAATTCGACCCTTGAGCAATATTTTGTAGCCAAATTCTGGCTCTTTGCACGTATTCGTAGTTTGAAATTACGATTTTTTATACCGAAAATATGCCAATTACTGAGAGCGACGATGGATCACATTTTGCCCAAACCCTCCCTGCAGTTTCCAAAATATACAAAACATCCAAAAGTCGATCCTTGAGCCATATGTTGAAGCCAATTTCTGGCTCTCTGCACGTATTCCCATTTTGAAATTACGACTTTTTATACCGAAAATATGCCAATTACTGAAAGCGGCGATGGATCACATTTTGCCCAAACCCTCCCTGCAGTTTTCAAAATATCACAGACATCTCAAATTCGACCCTTGAGCTATATTTTGGAGCCAAATTCTGGCTCTCTGTACGTATTCCCAGTTTGAAATTACGAATGTTTTTTTACTGAAAATAGGCCAATCACTGAAAGCAGCGATGGGTCACATTTTGTCCAAACACCCCCTGCAGTTTTCAAAATGTCCCAAACATCCCAAATTCGACGCTTGAGACATATTTTGGAGTCAAATTCGGGCTCTCTGCACGTATTCGCAGTTTGAAATTATTTCATTTTATACCGACAATATGCCAATTACTGAGAGCGGCGATTTGTCACATTTTGCCAAAACCTCCTCTGCAGATTTCAGAATATCCCAAACATCCCAAATTCGATCCTTGAGCTATATTTTGGAGCCAAATTCTGGCTGTCTGCACGTATTCGCAGTTTGAAATTACGACTTTTTATACCGAAAAAATGCCAATTACTGAGAGCGGCAATGTATCACATTTTACCCAAACTCTCCCTGCAGTTTTCAAAATACCCCAAACATCCCTTATTCCTAATTTTGGAGCCAAATTCTGACTCTCTGCACGTATTCGCAGTTTGAAATTACGACTTTTTATACTGAAAATATGCCAATAACTAAAAGGAGCGATAGGTCACATTTTGCCCAAACCCCCCTGCAGTTTTCAAAATATCCCAAACATCCCAAATTCGACCCTTGAGCAATATTTTGTAGCCAAATTCTGGCTCTCTGCACGTATTCGTAGTTTGAAATTACGATTTTTTATACCGAAAATATGCCAATTACTGAGAGCGACGATGGATCACATTTTGCCCAAACCCTCCCTGCAGTTTTCAAAATATCGAAAACATCCCAAATTCGACCCTTGAGCCATATGTTGAAGCCAATTTCTGGCTCTCTGCACGTATTCCCAGTTTGAAATTACGATTTTTTATACCGAAAATATGCCAATTACTGAGAGCGACGATGGATCACATTTTGCCCAAACCCTCCCTGCAGTTTTCAAAATATCGAAAACATCCCAAATTCGACCCTTGAGCCATATTTTGAAGCCGAATTCTGGCTCTCTGCACGTATTCGCAGTTTGAAATTACGACTTTTTATACCGAAAATATACCAATTTCTGAGAGCGGCGATGGATCACATTTTGCCCAAACACTCCCTGCAGTTTTCAAAATATCCCAAATATCCCAAATTCGACGCTTGAGTCATATTTTGGAGCCAAATTCTGGCACTCTGCACGTATTCGCAGTTTGAAATTACGACTTTTATACTGAAAATATGCCAATTACTAAGAGCGGCGATGGATCACATTTTGTCCAAACCCTCCCTGCACTTTTGAAAATATCCAAAACATCCAAAAGTCGACCCTTGAGCTATATTTTTGAACCAAATTCTGGCTTTCTCCACGTACTCGCAGTTTGAAATTACGACTTTTTATACCGAAAATATGACAATTACTGAAATCAGCGATGGATCACATTTTGCCCTAACCCTTCCTGCTGTTTTCAAAATATCCTAAACATCCTAAATTCCACGCTTGAGCCATATTTTGGAGCCAAATTCTGGCTTTTTGAACGTATTCGCAGTTTGAAATTACGACTTTTTATACCGAAAATATGCCAATTACTGAAAGCGGCGATGGATCACATTTTGCCCAAACCCTCCCTGCAGTTTTCAAAATATCACAGACATCTCAAATTCGACCCTTGAGCTATATTTTGGAGCCAAATTCTGGCTCTCTGTACGTATTCCCAGTTTGAAATTACGACTTTTTATACTGAAAATATGCCAATCACTGAAAGCAGCGATGGGTCACATTTTGCCCAAACCCCCCTTGCAGTTTTCAAAATATCCCAAACATCCCAAATTCGACCCTTGAGCTATTTTTTGGGGCCAAATTCTGGCTGTCTGCAAGTATTCGCAGTTTGAAATTACGACTTTTTATACCGAAAGAATGCCAATTACTGAGAGCAGCTATGTATCACATTTTGCCCAAACCCTCCCTGCAGTTTTCAAAATACCCCAAACATCCCAAATTCGACCCTTGATCGTAATTTTAGAGCTAAATTCTGACTCTCTGCACGTATTCGCAGTTTGAAATTACGAATTTTTATACTGAAAATATGTCAATAATTAAAAGCAGCGATAGGTCACATTTTGCCAAAACCCCCTTGCAGTTTTCAAAATTTCCCAAATATCCCGAATTCGACCCTTGAGCTATGTTTTGTAACCAAATTCTAACTCTCTGCACGTATTCGCAGTTTGAAATGACTACTTTTTATACGGAAAATAAGCCAATTATTGAGCGCGGCGAAGGATCACATTTTGAAGAGAGTGATGCAGAGGCTGAAGAGAGTGATGCAGAGGCTTAAGAGAGGGATGCAGAGGTTCAAGAGAGGGATGCAGAGGCTCAAGAGAGGGATGCAGAGGCTCAAGAGAAGGATGCAGAGGCTCAAGAGAGGGATGCAGAGGCTCTTGATAGTGATGCAGAGGCTCAAGAGAGGGATGCAGAGGCTTAAGAGAGTGTTGCAAAGGCTCAAGAGAGGGATGCACAGGCTCATGAGAGGGATGCAGGAGTTCAAGAGAGGAATGCAGAGGCTGAAGAGAATGATGCAGAGGCTGAATTTTGGAGCCAAATTCTGGCTGTCTGCACGTATTCGCAGTTTGAAATTACGACTTTTTATACAGAAAAAATGCCAATTACTGAAAGCGGCGATGGATCACCTTTTACCCAAACCCTAACTGCAATTTACAAAATATCCAAAACATAACAAATTTGACACTTGAGCAATATTTTTTAGCCAAATTCTGGCTCTCAGCACGTATTCGCAGTATAAAATTACGACTTTTTATACCGAAAATATACCAATTACTGAAAGCGGCGATGGATCACATTTTGCCCAAACACTCCCTGCAGTTTTCAAAATATCCCAAAAATCCGAAATTCGACGCTTGAGTCATATTTTGGAGCCAAATTCTGGTTCTCTGCACGTATTCGCAGTTTGAAATTACGACTTTTTTTACTGAAAATATGCCAATTACTGAGAGCGGCGATGGATCACATTTTGCCCAAACCCTCCCTGCAGCTTGCCAAATATCCAAATCATCCCAAATTCGACCTTCGATCCTAATTTTGGAGCCAAATTCTGACTCTCTTCACGTATTCGCAGTTTGAAATTACGACTTTTTATACCGAATATATACATATTACTGAAAGCGGCGATGGATCACATTTTGCCCAAACACTCCCTGCAGTTTTCAAAATATCCCAAACATCCCAAATTCGACGCTTGAGTCATATTTTGTAGCCAAATTCTGGCTCTCTGCACGTATTCTCAGTTTGAAATTACGACTTTTTATACCGAAAATATGTTAATTACTGAGAGCGACGATGGATCACATTTTTCCCAAACCCTCCCTGCAGTTTTCAAAATATCGCAAACACCCCAAATTCGAACCTTCAGCCTCATTTTGGAGCCAAATTTTGGCTCTCTGCACGTATTTGCAGTTTGAAATTACAACTTTTTATACTGAAAATATGCCAATTACTGAAAGCAGCGATGGGTCACATTTTGCCCAAACCCCCATGCAGTTTTCATAATATCCCAAACATCCCAAATTCGATCCTTGAGCCATATTTTGGAGCCGAATTCTGGCTCTCTGCACGTATTCGCCGTTTTAAATTACGACTTTTTATACCAAAAATATGCTAGTATCTGAGAGCTGCGATGGATCACATTTTGCCCAAACCCTCCCTGCAGTTTGCAAAATATCCCAAACATCCAAAATTCGACCCTTGAGCTATATTTTTGAACCAAATTCTGGCTTTCTCCACGTACTCGCAGTTTGAAATTACGACTTTTTATACCGAAAATATGACAATTACTGAAATCAGCGATGGATCACATTTTGCCCTAACCCTTCCTGCTGTTTTCAAAATATCCTAAACATCCTAAATTCCACGCTTGAGCCATATTTTGGAGCCAAATTCTGGCTTTTTGAACGTATTCGCAGTTTGAAATTACGACTTTTTATACCGAAAATATGCCAATTACTGAAAGCGGCGATGGATCACATTTTGCCCAAACCCTCCCTGCAGTTTTCAAAATATCACAGACATCTCAAATTCGACCCTTGAGCTATATTTTGGAGCCAAATTCTGGCTCTCTGTACGTATTCCCAGTTTGAAATTACGAATTTTTATACTGAAAATATGCCAATCACTGAAAGCAGCGATGGGTCACATTTTGCCCAAACACCCCCTGCAGTTTTCAAAATGTCCCAAACATCCCAAATTCGACGCTTGAGACATATTTTGGAGTCAAATTCGGGCTCTCTGCACGTATTCGCAGTTTGAAATTATTTCATTTTATACCGACAATATGCCAATTACTGAGAGCGGCGATGGGTCACATTTTGCCAAAACCCCCTCTTCAGATTTCAAAATATCCCAAACATCCCAAATTCGATCCTTGAGCTATATTTTGGAGCCAAATTCTGGCTGTCTGCACGTATTCGCAGTTTGAAATTACGACTTTTTATACCGAAAAAATTCCAATTACTGAGAGCGGCAATGTATCACATTTTACCCAAACCCTCCCTGCAGTTTTCAAAATACCCCAAACATCCCAAATTCGACCCTTGATCCTTATTTTGGAGCCAAATTCTGACTCTCTGCACGTATTCGCAGTTTGAAATTACGAATTTTTATACTGAAAATATGCCAATAACTAAAAGCAGCGATAGGTCACATTTTGCCCAAACCCCCCTGCAGTTTTCAAAATATCCCAAACATCCTAAATTCGACCCTTGAGCAATATTTTGTAGGCAAATTCTGGCTCTCTGCACGTATTCGTAGTTTGAAATTACGATTTTTTATACCGAAAATATGCCAATTACTGAGAGCGACGATGGATCACATTTTGCCCAAACCCTCCCTGTAGTTTTCAAAATATCGAAAACATCCCAAATTCGACCCTTGAGCCATATTTTGGAGCCGAATTATGGCTCTCTGCACGTATTCGCAGTTTGAAATTACGACTTTTTATACCGAAAATATACCAATTTCTGAGAGCGGCGATGGATCACATTTTGCCCAAACACTCCCTGCAGTTTTCAAAATATCCCAAATATCCCAAATTCGACGCTTGAGTCATATTTTGGAGCCAAATTCTGGCACTCTGCACGTATTCGCAGTTTGAAATTACGAATTTTTATACTGAAAATATGCCAATTACTAAGAGCGGCGATGGATCACATTTTGTCCAAACCCTCCCTGCACTTTTCAAAATATCCAAAACATCCAAAAGTCGACCCTTGAGCCATATTTTGAAGCCAAATTCCTGCTCTCTGCACGTATTCCCAGTTTGAAATTACTACTTTTTATCCCGAAAATATGCCAATTACTGAAAGCGGCGATGGATCACATTTTGCCCAATCCCTCCCTGCAGTTTTCAAAATATCCCAAACATCCCAAATTCGACCATTGAACTATATTTTGGAGCCAAATTCTGGCTCTCTGCACGTATTCCCAGTTTGAAATTACGAATTTTTATACGGAAAATATGCCAATTACTGAAAGCGGCGATGGATCACATTTTGCCCAAACCCTCCCTGCACTTTTCAAAATATCTCAAACATCCCAAATTCGACCTTTGAGCTATATTTTGGAGCCAAATTCTGGCTGTCTGCAAGTATTCGCAGTTTGAAATTACGACTTTTTATACCGAAAGAATGCCAATTACTGAGAGCAGCTATGAATCACATTTTGCCCAAACCCTCCCTGCAGTTTTCAAAATACCCCAAACATCCCAAATTCGACCCTTGATCGTAATTTTAGAGCTAAATTCTGACTCTCTGCACGTATTCGCAGTTTGAAATTACGAATTTTTATACTGAAAATATGTCAATAATTAAAAGCAGCGATAGGTCACATTTTGCCTAAACCCCCTTGCAGTTTTCAAAATTTCCCAAACATCCCAAATTCGACCCTTGAGCTATATTTTGTAACCAAATTCTGACTCTCTGCACGTATTCGCAGTTTGAAATGACTACTTTTTATACGGAAAATAAGCCAATTATTGAACGCGGCGAAGGATCACATTTGGAAGAGAGTGATGCAGAGGCTGAAGAGAGTGATGCAGAGGCTTAAGAGAGGGATGCAGAGGTTCAAGAGAGGGATGCAGAGGCTCAAGAGAGGGATGCAGAGGCTCAAGAGAAGGATGCAGAGGCTCAAGAGAGGGATGCAGAGGCTCTTGATAGTGATGCAGAGGCTCAAGAGAGGGATGCAGAGGCTTAAGAGAGTGTTTTAAAGGCTCAAGAGAGGGATGCAGAGGCTCATGAGAGGGATGCAGGAGTTTAAGAGAGGAATGCAGAGGCTGAAGAGAATGATGCAGAGGCTGAATTTTGGAGCCAAATTCTGGCTGTCTGCACGTATTCGCAGTTTGAAATTACGACTTTTTATACCGAAAAAATGCCAATTACTGAGAGCAGCGATGGATCACCTTTTACCCAAACCCTAACTGCAATTTTCAAAATATCCAAGACATAACAAATTTGACGCTTGAGCAATATTTTTTAGCCAAATTCTGGCTCTCAGCACGTATTCGCAGTTTAAAATTACGACTTTTTATACCGAAAATATACCAATTACTGAAAGCGGCGATGGATCACATTTTGCCCAAACACTCCCTGCAGTTTTCAAAATATCCCAAAAATCCCAAATTCGACGCTTGAGTCATATTTAGGAGCCAAATTCTGGTTCTCTGCACGTATTCGCAGTTTGAAATTACGACTTTTTTTACTGAAAATATGCCAATTACTGAGAGCGGCGATGGATCACATTTTGCCCAAACCCTCCCTGCAGCTTGCCAAATATCCAAATCATCCCAAATTCGACCTTTGATCCTAATTTTGGAGCCAAATTCTGACTCTCTTCACGTATTCGCAGTTTGAAATTACGACTTTTTATACCGAAAATATACATATTACTGAAAGCGGCGATGGATCACATTTTGCCCAAACACTCCCTGCAGTTTTCATAATATCCCAAACATCACAAATTCGACGCTTGAGTCATATTTTGTAGCCAAATTCTGGCTCTCTGCACGTATTCGCAGTTTGAAATTACGCCTTTTTATACCGAAAATATGTTAATTACTGAGAGCGACGATGGATCACATTTTTCCCAAACCCTCCCTGCAGTTTTCAAAATATCGCAAACATCCCAAATTCGAACCTTCAGCCTCTTTTTGGAGCCAAATTCTGGCTCCCTGCACGTATTCGCAGTTTGAAATTACGAATTTTATACTGAAAATATGCCAATTACTGAAAGCAGCGATGGGTCACATTTTGCCCAAACCCCCATGCAGTTTTCATAATATCCCAAACATCCCAAATTCGATCCTTGAGCCATATTTTGGAGCCGAATTCTGGCTCTCTGCACGTATTCGTAGTTTGAAATTACGATTTTTTATACCGAAAATATGCCAATTACTGAGAGCGACGATGGATCACATTTTGCCAAAACCCTCCCTGCAGTTTTCAAAATATCGAAAACATCCCAAATTCGACCCTTGAGACATATTTTGGAGCCGAATTCTGGCTCTCTGCACGTATTCTCAGTTTGAAATTACGACTTTTTATACCGAAAATATACCAATTTCTGAGAGCGGTGATGGATCACATTTTGCCCAAACACTCCCTGCAGTTTTCAAAATATCCCAAATATCCCAAATTCGACGCTTGAGTCATATTTTGGAGCCAAATTCTGGCACTCTGCACGTATTCGCAGTTTGAAATTACGACTTTTTAACGTCAAAATATTGCTGAATTCGATGATTTTTAGTACGAAACAAAATGCGAGAAAACTTGCTTAAAATGCAATATTATGCGAAAATCTGAGATTTGAAGGCAAAATCACATATCGTGATTCTACATGAAATAGTATCGAAATATTGGTAAAAAAGAATATATATACGTAATATCAAACTACAGAAAAACGTGACAAAAGTCATTATTATACCAAATTTGAGGATTTTAACTTCGAATCAGAGCTACGTTTCGTATTTTTTAGACCCTAAAAAACACGTATAAAGATGTTGCTTCCAATACAAATGATTAAAATCAATGTGTTTTCATTAAAATTAACTAAAATGTTCCTGATTTTCGGGTTATATTACCGATGGAAAATGTACACGTAAAACCGTTCTAATCCAGCTGAAACGTCGATATATGCAATAAAAACAGAACTTCTCCCCTTTTCAATATCTTACTCAGCATTTTAACGAGAAACAAATAGATGATTGAAAATGAAGTATTTAAGGTTATTATCTGATCAATATGTGCTTGCATAATTTTTCTCGTATATTTAATGAAATAATAACAATAAACTGAAAATTCACAAAAACGTGGAAAAACGGCAAAACATTGCCTAATTCGATGATATTTTTTTTATATCACATAAAGGAAAAGGGGATGATAAACGTCAAAATATTGCTGAATTCGATGATTTTTAGTACGAAACAAAATGCAAGAAAACTTGCTTAAAATGCAATATTATGCGAAAATCTGAGATTTGAAGGCCAAATCACATATCGTGATAATACATGAAATAGTATCGAAATATTGGTAAAAAAGAATATATTTACGTAATATCAAACTACATGAAAAACTTGAAAAAAGTCATTAATATACCAAATTTGAAGATTTTAACTTCGAATCAGAGCTACGTTTCGTATTTTTTAGACCCTAGAAAAGGCGTATAAAGATGTTGCTTCCAATACAAATGATAAAAATCAATGTGTTTTCATTAAAATTAACTAAAATGTTCCTGATTTTCGGTTTATATTACCGATGGAAGATGTACACGTAAAACCGTTCTAATCCGGCTGAAACGTCGATATATGCAATTAAAACAGAACTTCTCCCCTTTTCAATATCCTACTCAGTATTTTAACGAGAAACAAATAGATGATTGAAAATGAAGTATTTAAGGTTATTTTCTGATCAATTATGTGTTTGCATAATTTTTATCGTATATATAATGAATTAATAACAATAAACTGAAAATTCACAAAAACGTGGAAAAACGGCCTAATTCGATGATATTTTGTTTAAATCACATAAAGGAAAAGGGGGATGAAAAAAGGTCAAAATATTGCTAAATTCGATGATTTTTAGTACAAAACAAAGTGCAAGAAAACTTGCTTAAAGATTAAAAATTTGCGAAATTCTGAGATTTGAAGGCCAAATCACATATCGTGAGAAAACATGAAGTAGTATCGAAATATTGGTAAAAACGAATATATATACGTAAAATTACACTACATGAATAACGTGAAAAAAGTCACTATATTACCATATTTGAGGATCTTAACTTCAAATCATAGAGCGAGGTTTCGTATTACTTAGATCCAAGAAAAGACATATGACAATGTTGTTTCAAATACAAATGATAAAAATCAATGTGTTTTCATTAGAATTAACTGAAATGTTCCTGATTTTCCGTTCATATTACCGATGGTAGATGTACACGTAAAACCGCTCTAATCCGGCTGAAACGTCGATGTATGCAATAAAAACAGAACTTCTCCCCTTTCCAATATCTTACTCAGTATTTTAACGAGAAACAAATAGTTGATTGAAAATCAAGTGTTTAAGGTTAATTTCTAATCAATTGTGTGTTTGCATCATTTTAATCGTATATTTAATGTATTAATAGCAATAAACTGAAAATTCACAATAACGTGGAAAAACAGCAAAATATTGCCTAATTCGATGATATTTTGTTTATATCACATAAAGGAAAAGGGGATGATAAACGTCAAAATATTGATGAATTCGATGATTTTTAGTACGAAAGAAAATGCAAGAAAACTTGCTTAAAATACAATATTATGCGAAAATCTGAGATTTGAAGGCCAAATCACATATCGTGAGAAAACATGAAGTAGTATCGAAATATTGGTAAAAACGAATATATATACGTAAAATAACACTACATGAATAACGTGAAAAAAGTCACTATAATACCATATTTGAGGATTTTAACTTCAAATCATAGAGCGAGGTTTCGTATTATTTAGATCCAAGAAAAGACATATGACAATGTTGTTTCAAATACAAATGATAAAAATCAATGTGTTTTCATTAGAATTAACTGAAATGTTCCTGATTTTCCGTTCATATTACCGATGGAAGATGTACACGTAAAACCGCTCTAATCCGGCTGAAACGTCGATGTATGCCATAAAAACAGAACTTCTCCCCTTTCCAATATCTTACTCAGTATTTTAACGAGAAACAAATTGTTGATAGAAAATGAAGTGTTTAAGGTTAATTTTTAATCAATTATGTGTTTGCATCATTTTTATCGTATATTTAATGAATTAAAAGCAATAAACTGAAAAATCACAAAAACGTTGAAAAACAGCAAAATATTGCCTAATTCGATGATATTTTGTTTATATCACATAAAGGAAAAGGGGATGATAAACGTCAAAATATTGCTGAATTCGATGATTTTTAGTACGAAACAAAATGCAAGAAAACTTGCTTAAAATGCAATATTATGCGAAAATCTGAGATTTGAGGGCAAAATCACATATCGTGATACTACATGAAATAGTATCGAAATATTGGTAAAAAAGAATATATATACGTAATATCAAACTACAGAAAAACGTGACAAAAGTCATTATTATACCAAATTTGAGGATTTTAACTTCGAATCAGAGCTACGTTTCGTATTTTTTAGACCCTAAGAGTTTTCAGTCGCATATAGTCCTGGGGACCATTCAGGCTTGTTCGCATTTGTGTTCCTCACGTGTGCCCCAAAGAATGAGGTGATTTGGTGAAATGCTATGCCCAAGATTACCATCCGAGTTGCCGGCGGGGAAGTAGTTAAAATAGCTTCGGCTATAACTTCCTTTTGTCCGGCCGTGATGGTCAAGCGGATTAAGGCGCCTTGTAGTTACCAGTTGCGTTGCTCCTGGGAGTATGGGTTCGAGTCACTTCTGGGGTGTGAGTTTTCAGTCACATATAGTCCTGGGGACCATTCAGGCTTGTTCGCATTTGTGTTCCTCACGTGTGCCCCAAAGAATGAGGTGATTTGGTGAAATGCTATGCCCAAGATTACCATCCGAGTTGCCGGCGGGGAAGTGGTTAAAATAGCTTCGGCTATCACTTCCTTTTGTCCGGCCTTGATGGTCAAGCGGATTAAGAGGCGTGATGCAGAGGCTCAAGAGAGTGATGCAGAGGCTTAAGAGAGTGATGGAAAGGCTCGAGTGGGATGCAGAGGCTCATAAGAGGGATGCAGGAGTTCAAGAGAGGGATGCAGAGGCTTACGAGAGTGATGCAGAGGCTCAAGAGAGTGATGCAGAGGCTCAAGAGAATGATGTAGAGGCTTAAAAGAGGGATGCAGAGGCTCATGAGAAAGACGCAGAGGCTCAAGAGAGAGATGCAGATGATGAAGAGAGGGATGCAGAGGCTTAAGAGAGTGATGCAGAGGCTGAAGAGAGTGATGCAGAGGCTGAAGAGAGTGATGCAGAGTCTCAAGAGAGTGATGCAGAGGCTCAAGAGAGTGATGCAGAGGCTCTGGAGAGTGATGCAGAGGCTCAAGAGAGTGATGCAGAGGCTCAAGAGAGTGATGCAGAGGCTGAAGAGAGAGATGCAGAGGCTTAAGAGAGGGATGCCGAGGCTCAAGAGAGTGATGCAGAGGGTCAAGAGAGTGATGTAGAGGCTCAAGAGAGTGATGCAGAGGCTCAAGAGAGTGATGCAGAGGCTTAAGAGAGTGATGGAAAGGCTCGAGAGGGATGCAGAGGCTCATAAGAGGGATACAGGAGTTCAAGAGAGGGATGCAGAGGCTCAAGAGAGGGATGCAGAGGCTTAAGAAAGTGATGCAGATGCTCAAAAGAGGGATGCAGAGGCTTAAGAGAGGGATGCAGAGGCTCAAGAGAGTGATGCAGAGGCTTAAGAGTGGGATGCAGAGACTTAAGAGAATGATGCAGAGGCTCAAGAGAGTGCTCTGGCTCTCTGCACGTATTCGCAGTTTAAAATTATGACTTTTTAAACCGAATATATGCCAATTACAGGGAGCAGCGATGGGTCACATTTTGCCTAAACCCCCCCTTGCAGTTTTCAAAATATCCCAAACATCCCAAATCCGACGCTTGAGCCATATTTTGGAGGCAAATTCTCGCTCTCTGCACGTATTCGCAGTTTGAAATTACGTTTATTTATACCGAAAATATGCCAGTTACTGAAATCGGCGATGGGTCACATTTTGCCCAAACCCTCCCTGCAGTTTTCAAAATATCCCATCACTCTCTCCCTTCTCTCCAAATGTGCTACCAGGTTTTTTCTCACTTTTTCTGATCTTTTCCATCACCTTGCATGGTATACAAGTGAAAAACACTGGCCTGTAGTTCAGTGCCTTTTCCTGTCGCCTTTTTTGTATATTGGGACCACATTCGCCGTCTTCCATAATTCTGGTAGGTCTCCCGTCTCAAGTGATCTATTAAGCCTGTCAGGCACGATTTACCCTCCCTGAACCCATGTTGGCGATTAGTCACGAAGTCCCTTCTCTCCAGATGTGCTACCAGGTTCTTTCTCACGATCTTCTCCATCACCTTGCATGGTATACAAGTCAATGACACTTGCCTGTAGTTCAGTGCCTCTTGCCTGTCGCCTGTAGTTCAGTGCCTCTTGCCTGTCGCCTGTAGTTCAGTGCCTCTTGCCTGTCGCCTGTAGTTCAGTGCCTCTTGCCTGTCGAATTTGGGATGTTTGGGATATTTTGAAAACTGCAGGGGGGTTTGGGCGGAATTATGGAAGACGGCGAATGTGGTCCCAATATACAAAAAAGGCGACAGGAGAAGGCACTGAACTACAGGCCAGTGTTTTTCACTTGTATACCATGCAAGGTGATGGAAAAGATCAGAAAAAGTGAGAAAAAACCTGGTAGCACATTTGGAGAGAAGGGAGAGAGTGATGGGATATTTTAAAAACTGCAGGGAGGGTTTGGGCAAAATGTGACCCATCGCCGATTTCAGTAACTGGCATATTTTCGGTATAAATAAACGTAATTTCAAACTGCGAATACGTGCAGAGAGCGAGAATTTGCCTCCAAAATATGGCTCAAGCGTCGGATTTGGGATGTTTGGGATATTTTGAAAACTGCAAGGGGGGGTTTAGGCAAAATGTGACCCATCGCTGCTCCCTGTAATTGGCATATATTCGGTTTAAAAAGTCATAATTTTAAACTGCGAATACGTGCAGAGAGCCAGAGCACTCTCTTGAGCCTCTGCATCATTCTCTTAAGTCTCTGCATCCCTCTCTTAAGCCTCTGCATCACTCTTTTGAGCCTCTGCATCCCTCTCTTAAGCCTCTGCATCCCTCTTTTGAGCATCTGCATCACTTTCTTAAGCCTCTGCATCCCTCTCTTGAGCCTCTGCATCCCTCTTTTGAACTCCTGCATCCCTCTTATGAGCCTCTGCATCCCTCTCGAGCCTTTCCATCACTCTCTTAAGCCTCTGCATCACTCTCTTGAGCCTCTACATCACTCTCTTGACCCTCTGCATCACTCTCTTGAGCCTCGGCATCCCTCTCTTAAGCCTCTGCATCTCTCTCTTCAGCCTCTGCATCACTCTCTTGAGCCTCTGCATCACTCTCTTGAGCCTCTGCATCACTCTCCAGAGCCTCTGCATCACTCTCTTGAGCCTCTGCATCACTCTCTTGAGACTCTGCATCACTCTCTTCAGCCTCTGCATCACTCTCTTCAGCCTCTGCATCACTCTCTTAAGCCTCTGCATCCCTCTCTTCATCATCTGCATCTCTCTCTTGAGCCTCTGCATCTTTCTCATGAGCCTCTGCATCCCTCTCTTAAGCCTCTACATCATTCTCTTGAGCCTCTGCATCACTCTCTTGAGCCTCTGCATCACTCTCGTAAGCCTCTGCATCCCTCTCTTGAACTCCTGCATCCCTCTTATGAGCCTCTGCATCCCTCTCGAGCCTTTCCATCACTCTCTTAAGCCTCTGCATCACTCTCTTGAGCCTCTGCATCACGCCTCTTAATCCGCTTGACCATCAAGGCCGGACAAAAGGAAGTGATAGCCGAAGCTATTTTAACCACTTCCCCGCCGGCAACTCGGATGGTAATCTTGGGCATAGCATTTCACCAAATCACCTCATTCTTTGGGGCACACGTGAGGAACACAAATGCGAACAAGCCTGAATGGTCCCCAGGACTATATGTGACTGAAAACTCACACCCCAGAAGTGACTCGAACCCATACTCCCAGGAGCAACGCAACTGGTAACTACAAGGCGCCTTAATCCGCTTGACCATCACGGCCGGACAAAAGGAAGTTATAGCCGAAGCTATTTTAACTACTTCCCCGCCGGCAACTCGGATGGTAATCTTGGGCATAGCATTTCACCAAATCACCTCATCCTTTGGGGCACACGTGAGGAACAAAAATGCGAACAAGCCTGAATGGTCCCCAGGACTATATGCGACTGAAAACTCTTAGGGTCTAAAAAATACGAAACGTAGCTCTGATTCGAAGTTAAAATCCTCAAATTTGGTATAATAATGACTTTTGTCACGTTTTTCTGTAGTTTGATATTACGTATATATATTCTTTTTTACCAATATTTCGATACTATTTCATGTAGTATCACGATATGTGATTTTGCCCTCAAATCTCAGATTTTCGCATAATATTGCATTTTAAGCAAGTTTTCTTGCATTTTGTTTCGTACTAAAAATCATCGAATTCAGCAATATTTTGACGTTTATCATCCTCTTTTCCTTTATGTGATATAAACAAAATATCATCGAATTAGGCAATATTTTGCTGTTTTTCAACGTTTTTGTGATTTTTCAGTTTATTGCTATTAATTCATTAAATATACGATAAAAATGATGCAAACACATAATTGATTAAAAATTAACCTTAAACACTTCATTTTCTATCAACAATTTGTTTCTCGTTAAAATACTGAGTAAGATATTGGAAAGGGGAGAAGTTCTGTTTTTATGGCACACATCGACGTTTCAGCCTGATTAGAGCGGTTTTACGTGTACATCTTCCATCGGTAATATGAACGGAAAATCAGGAACATTTCAGTTAATTCTAATGAAAACACATTGATTTTTATCATTTGTATTTGAAACAACATTGTCATATGTCTTTTCTTGGATCTAAATAATACGAAACCTCGCTCTATGATTTGAAGTTAAAATCCTCAAATATGGTATTATAGTGACTTTTTTCACGTTATTCATGTAGTGTGATTTTACGTATATATATTCGTTTTTATCAATATTTCGATACTACTTCATGTTTTCTCACGATATGTGATTTGGCCTTCAAATCTCAGATTTTCGCATAATATTGCATTTTAAGCAAGTTTTCTTGCATTTTCTTTCGTACTAAAAATCATCGAATTCATCAATATTTTGACGTTTATCATCCCCTTTTCCTTTATGTGATATAAACAAAATATCATCGAATTAGGCAATATTTTGCTGTTTTTCCACGTTATTGTGAATTTTCAGTTTATTGCTATTAATACATTAAATATACGATAAAAATGATGCAAACACACAATTGATTAGAAATTAACCTTAAACACTTGATTTTCAATCAACTATTTGTTTCTCGTTAAAATACTGAGTAAGATATTGGAAAGGGGAGAAGTTCTGTTTTTATTGCATACATCGACGTTTCAGCCGGATTAGAGCGGTTTTACGTGTACATCTTCCATTGGTAATATGAACGGAAAATCAGGAACATTTCAGTTAATTCTAATGAAAACACATTGATTTTTATCATTTGTATTTGAAACAACATTGTCATATGTCTTTTCTTGGATCTAAGTAATACGAAACCTCGCTCTATGATTTGAAGTTAAGATCCTTAAATATGGTAATATAGTGACTTTTTTCACGTTATTCATGTAGTGTAATTTTACGTATATATATTCTTTTTTACCAATATTTCGATACTACTTCATGTTTTCTCACGATATGTGATTTGGCCTTCAAATCTCAGAATTTTGCAAATTTTTAATCTTTAAGCAAGTTTTCTTGCACTTTGTTTTGTACTAAAAATCATCGAATTTAGCAATATTTTGACCTTTTTTCATCCCCTTTTCCTTTATGTGATTTAGACAAAATATCATCGAATTAGGCCGTTTTTCCACGTTTTTGTGAATTTTCAGTTTATTGTTATTAATTCATTATATATACGATAAAAATTATGCAAACACATAATTGATCAGAAAATAACCTTAAATACTTCATTTTCAATCATCTATTTGTTTCTCGTTAAAATACTGAGTAGGATATTGAAAAGGGGAGAAGTTCTGTTTTAATTGCATATATCGACGTTTCAGCCGGATTAGAACGGTTTTACGTGTACATCTTCCATCGGTAATATAAACTGAAAATCAGGAACATTTTAGTTAATTTTAATGAAAACACATTGATTTTTATCATTTGTATTGGAAGCAACATCTTTATACGCCTTTTCTAGGGTCTAAAAAATACGAAACGTCGCTCTATGATTCGAAGTTAAAATCTTCAAATTTGGTATATTAATGACTTTTTTCAAGTTTTTCATGTAGTTTGATATAACGTAAATATATTCTTTTTTACCAATATTTCGATACTATTTCATGTATTATCACGATATGTGATTTGGCCTTCAAATCTCAGATTTTCGCATAATACTGCATTTTAAGCAAGTTTTCTTGCATTTTGTTTCGTACTAAAAATCATCGAATTCAGCAATATTTTGATGTTTATCATCCCCTTTTCCTTTATGTGATATAAAAAAAATATCATCGAATTAGGCAATGTTTTGCCGTTTTTCCACGTTTTTGTGAATTTTCAGTTTATTGTTATTATTTCATTAAATATACGAGAAAAATTATGCAAGCACATATTGATCAGATAATAACCTTAAATACTTCATTTTCAATCATCTATTTGTTTCTCGTTAAAATGCTGAGTAAGATATTGAAAAGGGGAGAAGTTCTGTTTTTATTGCATATATCGACGTTTCAGCTGGATTAGAACGGTTTTACGTGTACATCTTCCATCGGTAATATAACCCGAAAATCAGGAACATTTTAGTTAATTTTAATGAAAACACATTGATTTTAATCATTTGTATTGGAAGCAACATCTTTATACGTGTTTTTTAGGGTCTAAAAAATACGAAACGTAGCTCTGATTCGAAGTTAAAATCCTCAAATTTGGTATAATAATGACTTTTGTCACGTTTTTCTGTAGTTTGGTATTACGTATTTATATTCTTTTTTACCAATATTTCGATACTATTTCATGTAGAATCACGATATGTGATTTTGCCTTCAAATCTCAGATTTTCGCATAATATTGCATTTTAAGCAAGTTTTCTCGCATTTTGTTTCGTACTAAAAATCATCGAATTCAGCAATATTTTGACGTTAAAAAGTCGTAATTTCAAACTGCGAATACGTGCAGAGTGCCAGAATTTGGCTCCAAAATATGACTCAAGCGTCGAATTTGGGATATTTGGGATATTTTGAAAACTGCAGGGAGTGTTTGGGCAAAATGTGATCCATCACCGCTCTCAGAAATTGGTATATTTTCGGTATAAAAAGTCGTAATTTCAAACTGCGAATACGTGCAGAGAGCCAGAATTCGGCTCCAAAATATGTCTCAATGGTCGAATTAGGGATGTTTTCGATATTTTGAAAACTGCAGGGAGGGTTTTGGCAAAATGTGATCCATCGTCGCTCTCAGTAATTGGCATATTTTCGGTATAAAAAATCGTAATTTCAAACTACGAATACGTGCAGAGAGCCAGAATTTGGCTACAAAATATTGCTCAAGGGTCGAATTTGGGATGTTTGGGATATTTTGAAAACTGCAGGGGGGTTTGGGCAAAATGTGACCTATCGCTGCTTTTAGTTATTGGCATATTTTCAGTATAAAAATTCGTAATTTCAAACTGCGAATACGTGCAGAGAGTCAGAATTTGGCTCCAAAATTAGGATCAAGGGTCGAATTTGGGATGTTTGGGGTATTTTGAAAACTGCAGGAAGGGTTTGGGTAAAATGTGATACATTGCCGCTCTCAGTAATTGGAATTTTTTCGGTATAAAAAGTCGTAATTTCAAACTGCGAATACGTGAAGAGAGTCAGAATTTGGCTCCAAAATTAGGATCAAAGGTCGAATTTGGGATGTTTAGGGATATTATGAAAACTGCATGGGGGTTTGGGCAAAATGTGACCCATCGCTGCTTTCAGTAATTGGCATATTTTCAGTATAAAAAGTCGTAATTTCAAACTGCGAATACGTGCAGAGAGCCAGAATTTGGCTCCAAAAAGAGGCTGAAGGTTCGAATTTGAGATGTTTGCGATATTTTGAAAACTGCAGGGAGGGTTTGGGAAAAATGTGATCCATCGTCGCTCTCAGTAATTAACATATTTTCGGTATAAAAAGGCGTAATTTCAAACTGCGAATACGTGCAGAGAGCCAGAATTTGGCTACAAAATATGACTCAAGCGTCGAATTTGGGATGTTTGGGATATTATGAAAACTGCAGGGAGTGTTTGGGCAAAATGTGATCCATCGCCGCTTTCAGTAATATGTATATTTTCGGTATAAAAAGTCGTAATTTCAAACTGCGAATACGTGAAGAGAGTCAGAATTTGGCTCCAAAATTAGGATCAAAGGTCGAATTTGGGATGATTTGGATATTTGGCAAGCTGCAGGGAGGGTTTGGGCAAAATGTGATCCATCGCCGCTCTCAGTAATTGGCATATTTTCAGTAAAAAAAAGTCGTAATTTCAAACTGCGAATACGTGCAGAGAACCAGAATTTGGCTCCTAAATATGACTCAAGCGTCGAATTTGGGATTTTTGGGATATTTTGAAAACTGCAGGGAGTGTTTGGGCCAAATGTGATCCATCGCCACTTTCAGTAATTGGTATATTTTCGGTATAAAAAGTCGTAATTTTAAACTGCGAATACGTGCTGAGAGCCAAAATTTGGCTAAAAAATATTGCTCAAGGGTCAAATTTGTTATGTTTTGGATATTTTGAAAATTGCAGTTAGGGTTTGGGTAAAAGGTGATCCATCGCCGCTCTCAGTAATTGGAATTTTTTCGGTATAAAAAGTCGTAATTTCAAACTGCGAATACGTGCAGACAGCCAGAATTTGGCTCCAAAATTCAGCCTCTGCATCATTCTCTTCAGCCTCTGCATTCCTCTCTTGAACTCCTGCATCCCTCTCATGAGCCTCTGCATCCCTCTCTTGAGCCTTTAAAACACTCTCTTAAGCCTCTGCATCCCTCTCTTGAGCCTCTGCATCACTATCAAGAGCCTCTGCATCCCTCTCTTGAGCCTCTGCATCCTTCTCTTGAGCCTCTGCATCCCTCTCTTGAGCCTCTGCATCCCTCTCTTGAACCTCTGCATCCCTCTCTTAAGCCTCTGCATCACTCTCTTCAGCCTCTGCATCACTCTCTTCAAAATGTGATCCTTCGCCGCGTTCAATAATTGGTTTATTTTCCGTATAAAAAGTAGTCATTTCAAACTGCGAATACGTGCAGAGAGTCAGAATTTGGTTACAAAATATAGCTCAAGGGTCGAATTTGGGATGTTTGGGAAATTTTGAAAACTGCAAGGGGGTTTTGGCAAAATGTGACCTATCGCTGCTTTTAATTATTGACATATTTTCAGTATAAAAATTCGTAATTTCAAACTGCGAATACGTGCAGAGAGTCAGAATTTAGCTCTAAAATTACGATCAAGGGTCGAATTTGGGATGTTTGGGGTATTTTGAAAACTGCATGGAGCGTTTGGGCAAAATGTGATTCATAGCTGCTCTCAGTAATTGGCATTCTTTCGGTATAAAAAGTCGTAATTTCAAACTGCGAATACTTGCAGACAGCCAGAATTTGGCTCCAAAATATAGCTCAAAGGTCGAATTTGGGATGTTTGAGATATTTTGAAAAGTGCAGGGAGGGTTTGGGCAAAATGTGATCCATCGCCGCTTTCAGTAATTGGCATATTTTCCGTAAAAAAATTCGTAATTTCAAACTGGGAATACGTGCAGAGAGCCAGAATTTTGCTCCAAAATATAGCTCAATGGTCGAATTTGGGATGTTTGGGATATTTTGAAAACTGCAGGGAGGGTTTGGGCAAAATGTGATCCATCGCCGCTTTCAGTAATTGGCATATTTTCGGTATAAAAAGTCGTAATTTCAAACTGGGAATACGTGCAGAGAGCAGGAATTTGGCTTCAAAATATGGCTCAAGGGTCGACTTTTGGATGTTTTGGATATTTTGAAAAGTGCAGGGAGGGTTTGGACAAAATGTGATCCATCGCCGCTCTTAGTAATTGGCATATTTTCAGTATAAAAAGTCGTAATTTCAAACTGCGAATACGTGCAGAGAGCCAGAATTTGCCTACAAAATATTGCTCAAGGGTCGAATTTAGGATGTTTGGGATATTTTGAAAACTGCAGAGGGGTTTGGGCAAAATGTGACCTATCGCTGCTTTTAGTTATTGGCATAATTTCAGTATAAAAATTCGTAATTTCAAACTGCGAATACGTGCAGAGAGTCAGAATTTGGCTCCAAAATTAGGATCAAGGGTCGAATTTGGGATGTTTGGGGTATTTTGAAAACTGCAGGGAGGGTTTGGGTAAAATGTGATACATTGCCGCTCTCAGTAATTGGAATTTTTTCGGTATAAAAAGTCGTAATTTCAAACTGCGAATACGTGCAGACAGCCAGAATTTGGCTCCAAAATATGGCTCAAGCGTGGAATTTAGGATGTTTAGGATATTTTGAAAACAGCAGGAAGGGTTAGGGCAAAATGTGATCCATCGCTGATTTCAGTAATTGTCATATTTTCGGTATAAAAAGTCGTGATTTCAAACTGCGAGTACGTGGAGAAAGCCAGAATTTGGTTCAAAAATATAGCTCAAGGGTCGAATTTTTGATGTTTGGGATATTTTGCAAACTGCAGGGAGGGTTTGGGCAAAATGTGATCCATCGCAGCTCTCAGATACTAGCATATTTTTGGTATAAAAAGTTGTAATTTCAAACGGCGAATACGTGCAGAGAGCCAGAATTCGGCTCCAAAATATGGCTCATGGATCGAATTTGGGATGTTTGGGATATTATGAAAACTGCATGGGGGTTTGGGCAAAATGTGACCCATCGCTGCTTTCAGTAATTGGCATATTTTCAGTATAAAAAGTCGTAATTTCAAACTGCAAATACGTGCAGAGAGCCAAAATTTGGCTCCAAAATGAGCCTGAAGGTTCGAATTTGGGGTGTTTGCGATATTTTGAAAACTGCAGGGAGGGTTTGGGAAAAATGTGATCCATCGTCGCTCTCAGTAATTAACATATTTTCGGTATAAAAAGTCGTAATTTCAAACTGAGAATACGTGCAGAGAGCCAGAATTTGGCTACAAAATATGACTCAAGCGTCGAATTTGGGATGTTTGGGATATTTTGAAAACTGCAGGGAGTGTTTGGGCAAAATGTGATCCATCGCCGCTTTCAGTAATATGTATATTTTCGGTATAAAAAGTCGTAATTTCAAACTGCGAATACGTGAAGAGAGTCAGAATTTGGCTCCAAAATTAGGATCAAAGGTCGAATTTGGGATGATTTGGATATTTGGCAAGCTGCAGGGAGGGTTTGGGCAAAATGTGATCCATCGCCGCTCTCAGTAATTGGCATATTTTCAGTAAAAAAAAGTCGTAATTTCAAACTGCGAATACGTGCAGAGAACCAGAATTTGACTCCAAAATATGACTCAAGCGTCGAATTTCGGATTTTTGGGATATTTTGAAAACTGCAGGGAGTGTTTGGGCAAAATGTGATCCATCGCCGCTTTCAGTAATTGGTATATTTTCGGTATAAAAAGTCGTAATTTTAAACTGCGAATACGTGCTGAGAGCCAGAATTTGGCTAAAAAATATTGCTCAAGCGTCAAATTTGTTATGTTTTGGATATTTTGAAAATTGCAGTTAGGGTTTGGGTAAAAGGTGATCCATCGCCGCTTACAGTAATTGGCATTTTTTCTGTATAAAAAGTCGTAATTTCAAACTGCGAATACGTGCAGACAGCCAGAATTTGGCTCCAAAATTCAGCCTCTGCATCATTCTCTTCAGCCTCTGCATTCCTCTCTTGAACTCCTGCATCCCTCTCATGAGCCTCTGCATCCCTCTCTTGAGCCTTTAAAACACTCTCTTAAGCCTCTGCATCCCTCTCTTGAGCCTCTGCATCACTATCAAGAGCCTCTGCATCCCTCTCTTGAGCCTCTGCATCCTTCTCTTGAGCCTCTGCATCCCTCTCTTGAGCCTCTGCATCCCTCTCTTGAACCTCTGCATCCCTCTCTTAAGCCTCTGCATCACTCTCTTCAGCCTCTGCATCACTCTCTTCAAAATGTGATCCTTCGCCGCGTTCAATAATTGGCTTATTTTCCGTATAAAAAGTAGTCATTTCAAACTGCGAATACGTGCAGAGAGTCAGAATTTGGTTACAAAATATAGCTCAAGGGTCGAATTTGGGATGTTTGGGAAATTTTGAAAACTGCAAGGGGGTTTTGGCAAAATGTGACCTATCGCTGCTTTTAATTATTGACATATTTTCAGTATAAAAATTCGTAATTTCAAACTGCGAATACGTGCAGAGAGTCAGAATTTAGCTCTAAAATTACGATCAAGGGTCGAATTTGGGATGTTTGGGGTATTTTGAAAACTGCATGGAGCGTTTGGGCAAAATGTGATTCATAGCTGCTCTCAATAATTGGCATTCTTTCGGTATAAAAGGTCGTAATTTCAAAATGCGAATACTTGCAGACAGCCAGAATTTGGCTCCAAAATATAGCTCAAAGGTCGAATTTGGGATGTTTGAGATATTTTGAAAAGTGCAGGGAGGGTTTGGGCAAAATGTGATCCATCGCCGCTTTCAGTAATTGGCATATTTTCCGTTAAAAAATTCGTAATTTCAAACTGGGAATACGTGCAGAGAGCCAGAATTTTGCTCCAAAATATAGCTCAATGGTCGAATTTGGGATGTTTGGGATATTTTGAAAACTGCAGGGAGGGTTTGGGCAAAATGTGATCCATCGCCGCTTTCAGTAATTGGCATATTTTCGGTATAAAAAGTCGTAATTTCAAACTGGGAATACGTGCAGAGAGCAGGAATTTGGCTTCAAAATATGGCTCAAGCGTCGAATTTGGGATATTTGGGATATTTTGAAAACTGCAGGGAGTGTTTGGGCAAAATGTGATCCATCGCCGCTCTCAGAAATTGGTATATTTTCGGTATAAAAAGTCGTAATTTCAAACTGCGAATACGTGCAGAGAGCCATAATTCGGCTCCAAAATATGGCTCAAGGGTCGAATTTGGGATGTTTTCGATATTTTGAAAACTGCAGGGAGGGTTTGGGCAAAATGTGATCCATCGTCGCTCTCAGTAATTGGCATATTTTCGGTATAAAAAATCGTAATTTCAAACTACGAATACGTGCAGAGAGCCAGAATTTGCCTACAAAATATTGCTCAAGGGTCGAATTTAGGATGTTTGGGATATTTTGAAAACTGCAGAGGGGTTTGGGCAAAATGTGACCTATCGCTGCTTTTAGTTATTGGCATATTTTCAGTATAAAAATTCGTAATTTCAAACTGCGAATACGTGCAGAGAGTCAGAATTTGGCTCCAAAATTAGGATCAAGGGTCGAATTTGGGATGTTTGGGGTATTTTGAAAACTGCAGGGAGGGTTTGGGTAAAATGTGATACATTGTCGCTCTCAGTAATTGGAATTTTTTCGGTATAAAAAGTCGTAATTTCAAACTGCGAATACGTGCAGACAGCCAGAATTTGGCTCCAAAATATGGCTCAAGCGTGGAATTTAGGATGTTTAGGATATTTTGAAAACAGCAGGAAGGGTTAGGGCAAAATGTGATCCATCGCTGATTTCAGTAATTGTCATATTTTCGGTATAAAAAGTCGTAATTTCAAACTGCGAGTACGTGGAGAAAGCCAGAATTTGGTTCAAAAATATAGCTCAAGGGTCGAATTTTTGATGTTTGGGATATTTTGCAAACTGCAGGGAGGGTTTGGGCAAAATGTGATCCATCGCAGCTCTCAGATACTAGCATATTTTTGGTATAAAAAGTTGTAATTTCAAACGGCGAATACGTGCAGAGAGCCAGAATTCGGCTCCAAAATATGGCTCATGGATCGAATTTGGGATGTTTGGGATATTATGAAAACTGCATGGGGGTTTGGGCAAAATGTGACCCATCGCTGCTTTCAGTAATTGGCATATTTTCAGTATAAAAAGTCGTAATTTCAAACTGCAAATACGTGCAGAGAGCCAAAATTTGGCTCCAAAATGAGGCTGAAGGTTCGAATTTGGGGTGTTTGCGATATTTTGAAAACTGCAGGGAGGGTTTGGGAAAAATGTGATCCATCGTCGCTCTCAGTAATTAACATATTTTCGGTATAAAAAGTCGTAATTTCAAACTGAGAATACGTGCAGAGAGCCAGAATTTGGCTACAAAATATGACTCAAGCGTCGAATTTGGGATGTTTGGGATATTTTGAAAACTGCAGGGAGTGTTTGGGCAAAATGTGATCCATCGCCGCTTTCAGTAATATGTATATTTTCGGTATAAAAAGTCGTAATTTCAAACTGCGAATACGTGAAGAGAGTCAGAATTTGGCTCCAAAATTAGGATCAAAGGTCGAATTTGGGATGATTTGGATATTTGGCAAGCTGCAGGGAGGGTTTGGGCAAAATGTGATCCATCGCCGCTCTCAGTAATTGGCATATTTTCAGTAAAAAAAAGTCGTAATTTCAAACTGCGAATACGTGCAGAGAACCAGAATTTGACTCCAAAATATGACTCAAGAGTCGAATTTCGGATTTTTGGGATATTTTGAAAACTGCAGGGAGTGTTTGGGCAAAATGTGATCCATCGCCGCTTTCAGTAATTGGTATATTTTCGGTATAAAAAGTCGTAATTTTAAACTGCGAATACGTGCTGAGAGCCAGAATTTGGCTAAAAAATATTGCTCAAGCGTCAAATTTGTTATGTTTTGGATATTTTGAAAATTGCAGTTAGGGTTTGGGTAAAAGGTGATCCATCGCCGCTTTCAGTAATTGGCATTTTTTCTGTATAAAAAGTCGTAATTTCAAACTGCGAATACGTGCAGACAGCCAGAATTTGGCTCCAAAATTCAGCCTCTGCATCATTCTCTTCAGCCTCTGCATTCCTCTCATGAACTCCTGCATCCCTCTCAAGAGCCTCTGCATCCCTCTCTTGAGCCTCTGCATCCTTCTCTTGAGCCTCTGCATCCCTCTCTTGAGCCTCTGCATCCCTCTCTTGAACCTCTGCATCCCTCTCTTAAGCCTCTGCATCACTCTCTTCAGCCTCTGCATCACTCTCTTCAAAATGTGATCCTTCGCCGCGCTCAATAATTGGCTTATTTTCCGTATAAAAAGTAGTCATTTCAAACTGCGAATACGTGCAGAGAGTTAGAATTTGGTTACAAAATATAGCTCAAGGGTCGAATTCGGGATATTTGGGAAATTTTGAAAACTGCAAGGGGGTTTTGGCAAAATGTGACCTATCGCTGCTTTTAATTATTGACATATTTTCAGTATAAAAATTCGTAATTTCAAACTGCGAATACGTGCAGAGAGTCAGAATTTAGCTCTAAAATTACGATCAAGGGTCGAATTTGGGATGTTTGGGGTATTTTGAAAACTGCAGGGAGGGTTTGGGCAAAATGTGATACATAGCTGCTCTCAGTAATTGGCATTCTTTCGGTATAAAAAAGTCGTAATTTCAAACTGCGAATACTTGCAGACAGCCAGAATTTGGCTCCAAAAAATAGCTCAAGGGTCGAATTTGGGATGTTTGGGATATTTTGAAAACTGCAGGGGGGTTTGGGCAAAATGTGACCCATCGCTGCTTTCAGTGATTGGCATATTTTCAGTATAAAAAGTCGTAATTTCAAACTGGGAATACGTGCAGAGAGCCAGAATTTGGCTCCAAAATATAGCTCAAAGGTCGAATTTGGAATGTTTGGGATATTTTGAAAACTGCAGGGAGGGTTTGGGCAAAATGTGATCCATCGCCGCTTTCAGTAATTGGCATATTTTCGGTATAAAAAGTCGTAATTTCAAACTGGGAATACGTGCAGAGAGCAGGAATTTGGCTTCAAAATATGGCTCAAGGGTCGACTTTTGGATGTTTTGGATATTTTGAAAACTGCAGGGAGTGTTTGGGCAAAATGTGATCCATCGCCTCTCTCAGAAATTGGTATATTTTCGGTATAAAAAGTCGTAATTTCAAGCTGCGAATACGTGCAGAGAGCCAGAATTCGGCTCCAAAATATGGCTCAAGGGTCGAATTTGGGATGTTTTCGATATTTTGAAAACTGCAGGGAGGGTTTGGGCAAAATGTGATCCATCGTCGCTCTCAGTAATTGGCATATTTTCGGTATAAAAAATCGTAATTTCAAACTGGGAATACGTGCAGAGAGCCAGAAATTGGCTTCAACATATGGCTCAAGGGTCGAATTTGGGATGTTTTCGATATTTTGAAAACTGCAGGGGGGTTTGGGCAAAATGTGACCCATCGCTGCTTGCAGTAATTGGCATATTTTCAGTATAAAATGAAATAATATCAAACTGCGAATACGTTCAGAAAGCCTGAATTTAGCTCCAAAATATGGCTCGAGCGTGGAATTTAGGATGTTTGGGATATTTTGTAAACTGCAGGAAGAGTTAGGGCAAAATGTGATCCATCGCCGACTTCAGTAATTGTCATATTTTCGGTATAAAAAGTCGTAATTTCAAACGGCGAGTACGTTTAGAAAGCCAGAATTTGGTTCAAAAATATAGCTCAAGTGTCGAATTTGGGATGTTTTTGATATTTTGAAAAGTGTAGGGAGGGTTTGGGCAAAATGTGATCCATCGCCGCTCTCAGTAAATGGCATTTTTTCGGTATAAGAAGTCGTAATTTCAAACTGCGAATACGTGCAGAGAGCCAGAATTTGGCTCCAAAATATGGCTCAAGGGCCGAATTTGGGATGCTGGGGATATTTTGAAATCTGAAGGGAGGGTTTGGGCAAAATGTGATCCATCGCTGCTCTCAGTAATTAGCATATTTTTTGTATATGGATTTTGGATTTACAGTCTCCGTGGTGTAGTGGTAAGATACTCGCCTGGCGTTCCGTTAGCGCTATGTCATGGGTTCGTATCCTGGACTGGGAGGATTTACTGGGCGCAATTCCTTAACTGTAGCCTCTGTTTAACGCAACAGTAAAATGTGTACTTGGATGAAAAAACGTTTCCTCGCGCAGGGGATCGTATTCTAGGGACCTGCCCGAAACGCTACGTGTACTAGTGGCTGTAATAGAATGTAACAACTCTTGTATATATCTCAAAAATATATCTATGCATCATTCTCTTGAGCCTCTGCATCCCTCTCTTGAGCCTCTGCAACACTCTCTTCAGCCTCGGCATCACTCTCTTGAGCCTATGCATCACTCTCTTCGGCCTCTGCATCACTCTCTTAAGCCTCTGTTTACCTCTTTTGATCCTCTGCATCACTCTCTTGAGCCTCTGCATCACTCTCATGATCCTCTGCATCACTCTCTTGAGCCTGTGCATCACTCTCATGAGCCTTTACATCACACTCTTGAGCCTCTGCATCACTCTCTTGAGCCTCTGCATCACACTCTTAAGCCTTTGCATCCCTCTCTTGATCCTCTGCATCACGCTCTTGAGCCTCTGCATCATTCTCTTGAGCCTCTGCATCCCTCTCTTTAGCCTCTTCATCATTCTCTTGAGCCTCTGCATCACTCGCTTGAGCCACTGCATCCCTCTCTTAAGCCTCTGCATCACTCTTGAGCCACTGCATCACTTTCTTGAGCCTCTGCATCACTCTCTTGAGCCTCCTCATCAATCTCTTGAGCCTCTGCATCCCTCTCTTAAGCCTATGCAACACTCTCTTCAGCCTCTGCAACACTCTCTTAAGCCTCTACATCCCGCAATTGATTCTCTGCATCACTCTCGTAAGCCTCTGCATCAGTCTCTTGAGCCTCTGCACAACACGTTTTAGCCTCTGCATCACTCTCTTGAGCCTCTTCATCTCTCACCTGAGCCTCTGCAACACTCTCTTCAGCCTCTGTATCACTCTCTTAAGCCTCTGCATCACTCTCTTCGGCCTCTGCATCACTCTCTTAAGCATCTGCTTACCTCTCTTGATCCTCTGCATCACTCTCGTGAGCCTCTTCATCACTCTCATGATCTTATGCATCACTCTCTTGAGCCTCTGCATCACTCTCTTGAGCCTTTACATCACACTCTTGAGCCTCAGCATCACTCTCTTGAGCCTCAGCATCACTCTCTTAAGCCTCTGCATCCCTCCCTTGATCCTCTGCATTACTCTCTTGAGCCTCTGCATCATTCTCTTGAGCCTCTGCATCTCTCTCTTAAGCCTCTACATCATTCTCTTGAGCCTCTGCATTACTGTTTTGAGCCTCTGCATCACTCTCTTAAGCCTCGGCATCTCTCTTAAGCCTCTGCATCTCTCTCTTCACTTTCTGCAACACTCTTTTTAGCCTCTGCATCCTTCTCTGGAGCCTCAGCATCCCTCTCTTGAGCCTCTGCATCATTCTCTTGAGCCTCTGCACCCCTCTCTTTAGCTCCTGCATCCCATTTTGCCCAAACCCCCCTGCAGTTTTCAAAATATCCCAAACATCCCAAATTCGACCCTTGAGCTATTTTTTGGAGCCAAATTCTGGCTGTCTGCAAGTATTCGCAGTTTGAAATTACGACTTTTTATACCGAAAGAATGCCAATTACTGAGAGCAGCTATGTATCACATTTTGCCCAAACCCTCCCTGCAGTTTTCAAAATACCCCAAACATCCCAAATTCGACCCTTGATCGTAATTTTAGAGCTAAATTCTGACTCTCTGCACGTATTCGCAGTTTGAAATTACGAATTTTTATACTGAAAATATGTCAATAATTAAAAGCAGCGATAGGTCACATTTTGCCAAAACCCCCTTGCAGTTTTCAAAATTTCCCAAATATCCCGAATTCGACCCTAGAGCTTTATTTTGTAACCAAATTCTAACTCTCTGCACTTATTCGCAGTTTGAAATGACTACTTTTTATACGGAAAATAAGCCAATTATTGAGCGCGGCGAAGGATCACATTTTGAAGAGAGTGATGCAGAGGCTGAAGAGAGTGATGCAGAGGCTTAAGAGAGGGATGCAGAGGTTAAAGAGAGGGATGCAGAGGCTCAAGAGAGGGATGCAGAGGCTCAAGAGAAGGATGCAGAGGCTCAAGAGAGGGATGCAGAGGCTCTTGATAGTGATGCAGAGGCTCAAGAGAGGGATGCAGAGGCTTAAGAGAGTGTTGCAAAGGCTGAAGAGAGGGATGCACAGGCTCATGAGAGGGATGCAGGAGTTCAAGAGAGGAATGCAGAGGCTGAAGAGAATGATGCAGAGGCTGAATTTTGGAGCCAAATTCTGGCTGTCTGCACGTATTCGCAGTTTGAAATTACGACTTTTTATACCGAAAAAATGCCGATTACTGAAAGCGGCGATGGATCACCTTTTACCCAAACCCTAACTGCAATTTTCAAAATATCCAAAACATAACAAATTTGACGCTTGAGCAATATTTTTTAGCCAAATTCTGGCTCTCAGCACGTATTCGCAGTTTAAAATTACGACTTTTTTTACCGAAAATATACCAATTACTGAAAGCGGCGATGGATCACATTTTGCCCAAACACTCCCTGCAGTTTTCAAAATATCCCAAAAATCCGAAATTCGACGCTTGAGTCATATTTTGGAGCCAAATTCTGGTTCTCTGCACGTATTCGCAGTTTGAAATTACGACTTTTTTTACTGAAAATATGCCAATTACTGAGAGCGGCGATGGATCACATTTTGCCCAAACCCTCCCTGCAGCTTGCCAAATATCCAAATCATCCCAAATTCGACCTTTGATCCTAATTTTGGAGCCAAATTCTGACTCTCTTCACGTATTCGCAGTTTGAAATTACGACTTTTTATACCGAAAATATACATATTACTGAAAGCGGCGATGGATCACATTTTGCCCAAACACTCCCTGCAGTTTTCAAAATATCCCAAACATCCCAAATTCGACGCTTGAGTCATATTTTGTAGCCAAATTCTGGCTCTCTGCACGTATTCTCAGTTTGAAATTACGACTTTTTATACCGAAAATATGTTAATTACTGAGAGCGACGATGGATCACATTTTTCCCAAACCCTCCCTGCAGTTTTCAAAATATCGCAAGCACCCCAAATTCGAACCTTCAGCCTCATTTTGGAGCCAAATTTTGGCTCTCTGCACGTATTTGCAGTTTGAAATTACGACTTTTTATACTGAAAATATGCCAATTACTGAAAGCAGCGATGGGTCACATTTTGCCCAAACCCCCATGCAGTTTTCATAATATCCCAAACATCCCAAATTCGATACTTGAGCCATATTTTGGAGCCGAATTCTGGCTCTCTGCACGTATTCGCCGTTTGAAATTACGACTTTTTATACCAAAAATATGCTAGTATCTGAGAGCTACGATGGATCACATTTTGCCCAAACCCTCCCTGCAGTTTGCAAAATATCCCAAACATCCAAAATTCGACCCTTGAGCTATATTTTTGAACCAAATTCTGGCTTTCTCCACGTACTCGCAGTTTGAAATTACGACTTTTTATACCGAAAATATGACAATTACTGAAATCAGCGATGGATCACATTTTGCCCTAACCCTTCCTGCTGTTTTCAAAATATCCTAAACATCCTAAATTCCACGCTTGAGCCATATTTTGGAGCCAAATTCTGGCTTTCTGAACGTATTCGCAGTTTGAAATTACGACTTTTTATACCGAAAATATGCCAATTACTGAAAGCGGCGATGGATCACATTTTGCCCAAACCCTCCCTGCAGTTTTCAAAATATCACAGACATCTCAAATTCGACCTTGAGCTATATTTTGGAGCCAAATTCTGGCTCTCTGTACGTATTCGCAGTTTGAAATTACGAATTTTTATACTGAAAATATGCCAATCACTGAAAGCAGCGATGGGTCACATTTTGCCCAAACACCCCCTGCAGTTTTCAAAATGTCCCAAACATCCCAAATTCGACGCTTGAGACATATTTTGGAGTCAAATTCGGGCTCTCTGCACGTATTCGCAGTTTGAAATTATTTCATTTTATACCGACAATATGCCAATTACTGAGAGCGGCGATGGGTCACATTTTGCCAAAACCCCCTCTTCAGATTTCAAAATATCCCAAACATCCCAAATTCGATCCTTGAGCTATATTTTGGAGCCAAATTCTGGCTGTCTGCACGTATTCGCAGTTTGAAATTACGACTTTTTATACCGAAAAAATTCCAATTACTGAGAGCGGCAATGTATCACATTTTACCCAAACCCTCCCTGCAGTTTTCAAAATACCCCAAACATCCCAAATTCGACCCTTGATCCTAATTTTGGAGCCAAATTCTGACTCTCTGCACGTATTCGCAGTTTGAAATTACGAATTTTTATACTGAAAATATGCCAATAACTAAAAGCAGCGATAGGTCACATTTTGCCCAAACCCCCCTGCAGTTTTCAAAATATCCCAAGCATCCTAAATTCGACCCTTGAGCAATATTTTGTAGGCAAATTCTGGCTCTCTGCACGTATTCGTAGTTTGAAATTACGATTTTTTATACCGAAAATATGCCAATTACTGAGAGCGACGATGGATCACATTTTGCCCAAACCCTCCCTGCAGTTTTCAAAATATCGAAAACATCCCAAATTCGACCCTTGAGCCATATTTTGGAGCCGAATTATGGCTCTCTGCACGTATTCGCAGTTTGAAATTACGACTTTTTATACCGAAAATATACCAATTTCTGAGAGCGGCGATGGATCACATTTTGCCCAAACACTCCCTGCAGTTTTCAAAATATCCCAAATATCCCAAATTTGACGCTTGAGTCATATTTTGGAGCCAAATTCTGGCACTCTGCACGTATTCGCAGTTTGAAATTACGACTTTTTATACTGAAAATATGCCAATTACTAAGAGCGGCGATGGATCACATTTTGTCCAAACCCTCCCTGCACTTTTCAAAATATCCAAAACATCCAAAAGTCGACCCTTGAGCCATATTTTGAAGCCAAATTCCTGCTCTCTGCACGTATTCCCAGTTTGAAATTACGACTTTTTGTACCGAAAATATGCCAATTACTGAAAGCGGCGATGGATCACATTTTGCCCAAACCCTCCCTGCAGTTTTCAAAATATCCCAAACATCCCAAATTCGACCATTGAGCTATATTTTGGAGCCAAATTCTGGCTCTCTGCACGTATTCCCAGTTTGAAATTACGAATTTTTATACGGAAAATATGCCAATTACTGAAAGCGGCGATGGATCACATTTTGCCCAAACCCTCCCTGCACTTTTCAAAATATCTCAAACATCCAAAATTCGACCTTTGAGCTATATTTTGGAGCCAAATTCTGGCTGTCTGCAAGTATTCGCAGTTTGAAATTACGACTTTTTATACCGAAAGAATGCCAATTACTGAGAGCAGCTATGAATCACATTTTGCCCAAACCCTCCCTGCAGTTTTTAAAATACCCCAAACATCCCAAATTCGACCCTTGATCGTAATTTTAGAGCTAAATTCTGACACTCTGCACGTATTCGCAGTTTGAAATGACTACTTTTTATACGGAAAATAAGCCAATTATTGAACGCGGCGAAGGATCACATTTTGAAGAGAGTGATGCAGAGGCTGAAGAGAGGGATGCAGAGGCTCAAGAGAGGGATGCAGAGGCTCTTGATAGTTATGCAGAGGCTCAAGAGAGGGATGCAGAGGCTTAAGAGAGTGTTGCAAAGGCTCAAGAGAGGGATGCACAGGCTCATGAGAGGGATGCAGGAGTTCAAGAGAGGAATGCAGAGGCTGAAGAGAATGATGCAGAGGCTGAATTTTGGAGCCAAATTCTGGCTGTCTGCACGTATTCGCAGTTTGAAATTACGACTTTTTATACCGAAAAAATGCCAATTACTGAGAGCGGCGATGGATCACCTTTTACCCAAACCCTAACTGCAATTTTCAAAATATCCAAAACATAACAAATTTGACGCTTGAGCAATATTTTTTAGCCAAATTCTGGCTCTCAGCACGTATTCGCAGTTTAAAATTACGACTTTTTATACCGAAAATATACCAATTACTGAAAGCGGCGATGGATCACATTTTGCCCAAACACTCCCTGCAGTTTTCAAAATATCCCAAAAATCCCAAATTCGACGCTTGAGTCATATTTAGGAGCCAAATTCTGGTTCTCTGCACGTATTCGCAGTTTGAAATTACGACTTTTTTTACTGAAAATATGCCAATTACTGAGAGCGGCGATGGATCACATTTTGCCCAAACCCTCCCTGCAGCTTGCCAAATATCCAAATCATCCCAAATTCGACCTTTGATTCTAATTTTGGAGCCAAATTCTGACTCTCTTCACGTATTCGCAGTTTGAAATTACGACTTTTTATACCGAAAATATACATATTACTGAAAGCGGCGATGGATCACATTTTGCCCAAACACTCCCTGCAGTTTTCATAATATCCCAAACATCCCAAATTCGACGCTTGAGTCATATTTTGTAGCCAAATTCTGGCTCTCTGCACGTATTCGCAGTTTGAAATTACGCCTTTTTATACCGAAAATATGTTAATTACTGAGAGCGACGATGGATCACATTTTTCCCAAACCCTCCCTGCAGTTTTCAAAATATCGCAAACATCCCAAATTCGAACCTTCAGCCTCTTTTTGGAGCCAAATTCTGGCTCTCTGCACGTATTCGCAGTTTGAAATTACGACTTTTTATACTGAAAATATGCCAATTACTGAAAGCAGCGATGGGTCACATTTTGCCCAAACCCCCATGCAGTTTTCATAATATCCCAAACATCCCAAATTCGATCCTTGAGCCATATTTTGGAGCCGAATTCTGGCTCTCTGCACGTATTCGCCGTTTGAAATTACGACTTTTTATACCAAAAATATGCTAGTATCTGAGAGCTGCGGTGGATCACGTTTTGCCCAAACCCTCCCTGCAGTTTGCAAAATATCCCAAACATCCAAAATTCGATCCTTGAGCTATATTTTGGAGCCAAATTCTGGCTGTTTGCACGTATTCGCAGTTTGAAATTACGACTTTTTATACCGAAAAAATTCCAATTACTGAGAGCGGCAATGTATCACATTTTACCCAAACCCTCCCTGCAGTTTTCAAAATATCCCAAACATCCCAAATTCGACCCTTGAGAAATATTTTGTAGCCAAATTCTGGCTCTCTGCACGTATTCGTAGTTTGAAATTACGATTATTTATACCGAAAATATGCCAATTACTGAGAGCGACGATGGATCACATTTTGCCAAAACCCTCCCTGCAGTTTTCAAAATATCGAAAACATCCCAAATTCGACCCTTGAGACATATTTTGGAGCCGAATTCTGGCTCTCTGCACGTATTCGTAGTTTGAAATTACGACTTTTTATACCGAAAATATACCAATTTCTGAGAGCGGTGATGGATCACATTTTGCCCAAACACTCCCTGCAGTTTTCAAAATATCCCAAATATCCCAAATTCGACGCTTGAGTCATATTTTGGAGCCAAATTCTGGCACTCTGCACGTATTCGCAGTTTGAAATTACGACTTTTTAACGTCAAAATATTGCTGAATTCGATGATTTTTAGTACGAAACAAAATGCGAGAAAACTTGCTTAAAATGCAATATTATACGAAAATCTGAGATTTGAAGGCAAAATCACATATCGTGATTCTAAATGAAATAGTATCGAAATATTGGTAAAAAAGAATATATATACGTAATATCAAACTACAGAAAAACGTGACAAAAGTCATTATTATACCAAATTTGAGGATTTTAACTTCGAATCAGAGCTACGTTTCGTATTTTTTAGACCCTAAAAAACACGTATAAAGATGTTGCTTCCAATACAAATGATTAAAATCAATGTGTTTTCATTAAAATTAACTAAAATGTTCCTGATTTTCGGGTTATATTACCGATGGAAGATGTACACGTAAAACCGTTCTAATCCAGCTGAAACGTCGATATATGCAACAAAAACAGAACTTCTCCCCTTTTCAATATCTTACTCAGCATTTTAACGAGAAACAAATAAATGATTGAAAATGAAGTATTTAAGGTTATTATCTGATCAATATGTGCTTGCATAATTTTTCTCGTATATTTAATGAAATAATAACAATAAACTGAAAATTCACAAAAACGTGGAAAAAACGGCAAAACATTGCCTAATTCGATGATATTTTTTTTATATCACATAAAGGAAAAGGGGATGATAAACGTCAAAATATTGCTGAATTCGATGATTTTTAGTACGAAACAAAATGCAAGAAAACTTGCTTAAAATGCAATATTATGCGAAAATCTGAGATTTGAAGGCCAAATCACATATCGTGATAATACATGAAATAGTATCGAAATATTGGTAAAAAAGAATATATTTACGTAATATCAAACTACATGAAAAACTTGAAAAAAGTCATTAATATACCAAATTTGAAGATTTTAACTTCGAATCATAGAGCGACGTTTCGTATTTTTTAGACCCTAGAAAAGGCGTATAAAGATGTTGCTTCCAATACAAATGATAAAAATCAATGTGTTTTCATTAAAATTAACTAAAATGTTCCTGATTTTCGGTTTATATTACCGATAGAAGATGTACACGTAAAACCGTTCTAATCCGGCTGAAACGTCGATATATGCAATTAAAACAGAACTTCTCCCCTTTTCAATATCCTACTCAGTATTTTAACGAGAAACAAATAGATGATTGAAAATGAAGTATTTAAGGTTATTTTCTGATCAATTATGTGTTTGCATAATTTTTATCGTATATATAATGAATTAATAACAATTAACTGAAAATTCACAAAAACGTGGAAAAACGGCCTAATTCGATGATATTTTGTTTAAATCACATAAAGGAAAAGGGGATGAAAAAAGGTCAAAATATTGCTAAATTCGATGATTTTTAGTACAAAACAAAGTGCAAGAAAACTTGCTTAAAGATTAAAAATTTGCGAAATTCTGAGAATTGAAGGCCAAATCACATATCGTGAGAAAATATGAAGTAGTATCGAAATATTGGTAAAAACGAATATATATACGTAAAATTACACTACATGAATAACGTGAAAAAAGTCACTATATTACCATATTTGAGGATCTTAACTTCAAATCATAGAGCGAGGTTTCGTATTACTTAGATCCAAGAAAAGACATATGACAATGTTGTTTCAAATACAAATGATAAAAATCAATGTGTTTTCATTAGAATTAACTGAAATGTTCCTGATTTTCCGTTCATATTACCGATGGAAGATGTACACGTAAAACCGCTCTAATCCGGCTGAAACGTCGATGTATGCAATAAAAACAGAACTTCTCCCCTTTCCAATATCTTACTCAGTATTTTAACGAGAAACAAATAGTTGATTGAAAATCAAGTGTTTAAGGTTAATTTCTAATCAATTGTGTGTTTGCATCATTTTTATCGTATATTTAATGTATTAATAGCAATAAACTGAAAATTCACAATAACGTGGAAAAACAGCAAAATATTGCCTAATTCGATGATATTTTGTTTATATCACATAAAGGAAAAGGGGATGATAAACGTCAAAATATTGATGAATTCGATGATTTTTAGTACGAAACAAAATGCAAGAAAACTTGCTTAAAATGCAATATTATGCGAAAATCTGAGATTTGAGGGCAAAATCACATATCGTGATACTACATGAAATAGAATCGAAATATTGGTAAAAAAGAATATATATACGTAATATCAAACTACAGAAAAACGTGACAAAAGTCATTATTATACCAAATTTGAGGATTTTAACTTCGAATCAGAGCTACGTTTCGTATTTTTTAGACCCTAAGAGTTTTCAGTCGCATATAGTCCTGGGGACCATTCAGGCTTGTTCGCATTTGTGTTCCTCACGTGTGCCCCAAAGAATGAGGTGATTTGGTGAAATGCTATGCCCAAGATTACCATCCGAGTTGCCGGCGGGGAAGTAGTTAAAATAGCTTCGGCTATAACTTCCTTTTGTCCGGCCGTGATGGTCAAGCGGATTAAGGCGCCTTGTAGTTACCAGTTGCGTTGCTCCTGGGAGTATGGGTTCGAGTCACTTCTGGGGTGTGAGTTTTCAGTCACATATAGTCCTGGGGACCATTCAGGCTTGTTCGCATTTGTGTTCCTCACGTGTGCCCCAAAGAATGAGGTGATTTGGTGAAATGCTATGCCCAAGATTACCATCCGAGTTGCCGGCGGGGAAGTGGTTAAAATAGATTCGGCTATCACTTCCTTTTGTCCGGCCTTGATGGTCAAGCGGATTAAGAGGCGTGATGCAGAGGCTCAAGAGAGTGATGCAGAGGCTTAAGAGAGTGATGGAAAGGCTCGAGAGGGATGCAGAGGCTCATAAGAGGGATGCAGGAGTTCAAGAGAGGGATGCAGAGGCTTACGAGAGTGATGCAGAGGCTCAAGAGAGTGATGCAGAGGCTCAAGAGAATGATGTAGAGGCTTAAGAGAGGGATGCAGAGGCTCATGAGAAAGATGCAGAGGCTGAAGAGAGTGATGCAGAGGCTGAAGAGAGTGATGCAGAGTCTCAAGAGAGTGATGCAGAGGCTCAAGAGAGTGATGCAGAGGCTCTGGAGAGTGATGCAGAGGCTCAAGAGAGTGATGCAGAGGCTCAAGAGAGTGATGCAGAGGCTGAAGAGAGAGATGCAGAGGCTTAAGAGAGGGATGCCGAGGCTCAAGAGAGTGATGCAGAGGGTCAAGAGAGTGATGTAGAGGCTCAAGAGAGTGATGCAGAGGCTCAAGAGAGTGATGCAGAGGCTTAAGAGAGTGATGGAAAGGCTCGAGAGGGATGCAGAGGCTCATAAGAGGGATGCAGGAGTTCAAGAGAGGGATGCAGAGGCTTACGAGAGTGATGCAGAGGCTCAAGAGAGTGATGCAGAGGCTCAAGAGAATGATGTAGAGGCTTAAGAGAGGGATGCAGAGGCTCATGAGAAAGATGCAGAGGCTCAAGAGAGAGATGCAGATGATGAAGAGAGGGATGCAGAGGCTTAAGAGAGTGATGCAGAGGCTGAAGAGAGTGATGCAGGGGCTGAAGAGAGTGATGCAGAGTCTCAAGAGAGTGATGCAGAGGCTCAAGAGAGTGATGCAGAGGCTCTGGAGAGTGATGCAGAGGCTCAAGAGAGTGATGCAGAGGCTCAAGAGAGTGATGCAGAGGCTGAAGAGAGAGATGCAGAGGCTTAAGAGAGGGATGCCGAGGCTCAAGAGAGTGATGCAGAGGGTCAAGAGAGTGATGTAGAGGCTCAAGAGAGTGATGCAGAGGCTCAAGAGAGTGATGCAGAGGCTTAATAGAGTGATGGAAAGGCTCGAGAGGGATGCAGAGGCTCATAAGAGGGATGCAGGAGTTCAAGAGAGGGATGCAGAGGCTCAAGAGAGGTATGCAGAGGCTTAAGAAAGTGATGCAGATGCTCAAAAGAGGGATGCAGAGGCTTAAGAGAGGGATGCAGAGGCTCAAGAGAGTGATGCAGAGGCTTAAGAGAGGGATGCAGAGACTTAAGAGAATGATGCAGAGGCTCAAGAGAGTGCTCTGGCTCTCTGCACGTATTCGCAGTTTAAAATTATGACTTTTTAAACCGAATATATGCCAATTACAGGGAGCAGCGATGGGTCACATTTTGCCTAAACCCCCCCTTGCAGTTTTCAAAATATCCCAAACATCCCAAATCCGACGCTTGAGCCATATTTTGGAGGCAAATTCTCGCTCTCTGCACGTATTCGCAGTTTGAAATTACGTTTATTTATACCGAAAATATGCCAGTTACTGAAATCGGCGATGGGTCACATTTTGCCCAAACCCTCCCTGCAGTTTTCAAAATATCCCATCACTCTCTCCCTTCTCTCCAAATGTGCTACCAGGTTTTTTCTCACTTTTTCTGATCTTTTCCATCACCTTGCATGGTATACAAGTGAAAAACACTGGCCTGTAGTTCAGTGCCTTCTCCTGTCGCCTTTTTTGTATATTGGGACCACATTCGCCGTCTTCCATAATTCTGGTAGGTCTCCCGTCTCAAGTGATCTATTAAGCCTGTCAGGCAAGATTTACCCTCCCTGAACCCATGTTGGCGATTAGTCACGAAGTCCCTTCTCTCCAGATGTGCTACCAGGTTCTTTCTCACGATCTTCTCCATCACCTTGCATGGTATCAATGTCACAAGTCAATGACACTTGCCTGTAGTTCAGTGCCTCTTGCCTGTCGCCTGTAGTTCAGTGCCTCCTGCCTGTCGCCTGTAGTTCAGTGCCTCTTGCCTGTCGCCTGTAGTTCAGTGCCTCTTGCCTGTCGAATTTGGGATGTTTGGGATATTTTGAAAACTGCAGGGGGGTTTGGGCAAAATGTGACCCATCGCCTCTCACAGTAATTGGCATATTTTCGGTATAAAAAGTCGTAATTTCATCCTGCGAATACGTGCAGAGAGCCAGAATTTGCCTCCAAAATATGGCTCAAGCGTCGAAGTTGGGATGTTTGGGATATTATAAAACTAAAGGGAGAGTTTGGGCAAAATGTGATCCATCGCTGCTCTCTGTAATTGGCATATATTCGGCTTAAATGTCATTATTTCAAACTGCGAATACGTGCAAAGACCCAGAATTTGGCTCCAAAATATTGCTCAAGCGTCGATATTGGGATGTTTGTGATATTTTGAAAACTGCAAGGGGGGGTTTGGGCAAAACGTGACCCATCGCTGCTCCCTGTAATTGGCATATATTCGGTTTAAAAAGCCATAATTTCAAACTGCGAATACGTGCAGAGAGCGAGAATTTGGCTCCAAAATATTGCTCTAGCGTCGAATTTGGGATGTTTGGGATATTTTGAAAACTGCAGGGAAGGTTTGGGCAAAATGTGACACATCGCTGCTTTCAGTATTTGGCATATTGTGGGTATAAAAAGCCGTAATTTCAAACTGCGAATACGTGCAGAGAGCCAGAATTTGACTCCAATATATGTCTCAAGGGTCGAATTTGGGATGTTTGGGATATTTTGAAAACTGCAGGGGGGGGGCGAAATGTGGCCTATCGCCGCTTTCAGTATTTAGCATATTTTCGGTATAAAAATTCGTAATTTCAAACTGCGAATACGTGCAGACAGCCAGAATTTGGCCCAAAATATGGATCAAGCGTCGAATTTGGGATGTTTGGGATATTTTTAAAACTGCAGGGTGGGTATTAGCAACCTGTGACCCATCGCCGCTCTCAGTATTTGGCATATTTTCGGTATAAAATTAGTAATTTCAAACTGCGTATACATGTAGAGAGCCAGAATTTGGCTCAAAATATGGCTCAAGCGTGGAATTTTGGATGTTTGGGATATTTTCAAAACAGCATGGAGGGTTTGGACAAAATGTGATCCATCGCCGCTTTAAGTAACTGGCATATTTTCGGTATAAAAAGTCGTAATTTCAAATTGCGAATACGTGCAGAGAGCCAGAGCACTCTCTTGAGCCTCTGCATCATTCTCTTAAGTCTCTGCATCCCTCTCTCAAGCCTCTGCATCACTCTCTTGAGCCTCTGCATCCCTCTCTTAAGCCTCTGCATCCCTCATTTGAGCCTCTGCATCACTTTCTTAACCCTCTGCATCCCTCTCTTGAGCCTCTGCATCCCTCTCTTGAACTCCTGCATCCCTCTTATGAGCCTCTGCATCCCTCTCGAGCCTTTCCATCACTCTCTTAAGCCTCTGCATCTCTCTCTCTTGAGCCTCTACATCCCTCTCTTGAGCCTCTGCATCACTCTCTTGAGCCTCGGCATCACTATCTTAAGCCTCTGCATCCCTCTCTTGAGCCTCTGCATCACTCTCTTGAGCCTCTGCATGACTCTCTTGACACTTTGCATCCCTCTCTAGAGCCTCTGCATCCCTCTCTTGAGCCTTTGCATCACTCTCTTAAGCCTCTGCATCCCTCTCCTGATCCTCTGCATCACTCTCGTAAGCCTCTGCATCCCTCTCTTGATCCTCTGCAACAGTCTCGTAAGCCTCTGCATCACTCTCTTGAGCCTCTGCATAACTCTTTTGAGTGTTTGCATCACTCTCTTGAGCCTCTGAATCCCTCTCTTGAGCCTCTGCCTCACTCTCTCGAGCCACTGCATCACTCTCTTGATCCTCTGCATCACTCTCTTGAGCCTCTGCATCACTCTCTTAAGACTCTGCATCACTCTCTAGAGCCTCTGCATCTCTCTCTTCAGCCTCTGTATCACTCTCTTAAGCCTCTGCTTCCCTCTTCTGATCCTCTGCATCACTCTCTTGAGCCTCTGCATCACTCTCATGATCCTCTGCATCACTCTCCAGAGCCTCTGCATCACTCTCTTGAGCCTCTGCATCACTCTCTTGAGCCTCTGCATCACTCTCTTCAGCCTCTGCATCACTCTCTTAAACCTCTGCATCCCTCTCTTCATCCTCTGCATCTCTCTCTTGAGCCTCTGCATCATTCGCTTGAGCCTCTGCATCCCTCTCTTAAGCCTCTACATCATTCTCCTGAGCCTTTGCATCACTCTCTTGAGCCTCTGCATCACTCCCGTAAGCCTCTGCATCCCTCTCTTGATCCTCTGCATCACTCGCGTAAGCCTCTGCATCGCTCTCTTGATCTTCTGCATCACTCTCGTAAGCCTCTGCATCACTCTCTTGAGCCTCCGCATAACTCTATTGAGTGTCTGCATCACTCTCTTGAGCCTCTGAATCCCTCTCTTGAGCCTCTGCATCACTCTCTCGAGCCTCTGCATCACTCTCTTCAGCCTCTGCATCACTCTCTTAAGCCTCTGCTTCCCTCTCTTGATCCTCTGCATCACTTTCTTGAGCCTCTGCATCACTCTCATGATCCTCTGCATCACTCTCCTGAGCCTCTGCATCATTCTCTTGAGCCACTGCATCACTCTCATGAGCCTCTGCATCACTCTCTTGAGCCTCTGCATCACTCTCTTAAGCCTCTGCATCCTTCTCTTAAGCCTCTACATCATTCTCTTGAGCCTCTGCATCACTCCCTTGAGCCTCTGCATCACTCTCTTAAGCCTCTGCATCACTCTCTTCAGCCTCTGCATCACTCTCTTGAGCCTCTGCATCCCTCTCTGGAGCCTCCGCATCCCCCTCTTGAGCCTCTGCATCCCTCTCTTAAGCCTTTGCATCACTCACTTAAGCCTCTGCATCACTCTCGTAAGCCTCTGATTCACTCTCTTGAGCCTCTGCATCCCTCTCTTGACCCTCTGCATCACTCTCTTCAGCCTCTGCATTCCTCTCTTGAGCCTCTGCATCATTCTCCTAAGCCTCTGTATCACTCTCCTGAGCCTCTGCATCACTCACTTCAGCCTCTGCATCACTCTCTTGGGCTTCTGCATTGCTCGCTTGAGCCTCTGCATAACTCTCTTGAGCCTCTGCATCACTCTCTTGAGCCTCTGTATCCCTCTTTTGAGCCTCTACATCACTTTCTTATGCCTCTGCATCCCTCTCTTGAGCCTCTGCATCTCTCTCTTAAACTCCTGCATCCGTCTCTTGAGCCTCTGCTTCCCTCTCATGAGCCTTTTCATAACTTTCTTAAGCCTCTGCATCCCTCTCTTGATCCTCTGCATCACTCTCGTAAACCTCTGCATCACTCTCTTGAGCCTCTGCATCACTGTCTTTAGGCTCTAAATTTCTCTCTTGAGCCTCTGAATCCCTCTCTTAAGCCTCTGCATCACTATCTCGAGCCTCTGCATCACTCTCTTGATCCTCTGCATCACTCTCTCGAGCCTCTGCATCACTCTCTTGATCCTCTGCATCACTCTCTTGATCCTCTGCATCACTCTCTTCAGCCTCTGCATCACTCTCCTAAGCCTCTGCATCACTCTCTTGATCCTTTGCATCACTCTCTTGATCATCTGCATCACTCTCTTGATCCTCTGCATCACTCTCTTGAGCCTCTGCATCACTCTCTTGATCCTCTGCATCACTCTCTCGAGCCTCTGCATCACTCTCTTGATCCTCTGCATCACTCTCTTCAGCCTCTGCATCACTCTCTTAAGCCTCTGCATCTCCCTCTTCAGCCTCTGCATCACTCTTTTAACCCTCTGCATCACTCTCTTATGCCTCTGCACCACTCTCCTGATCCTCTGCATCACTCTCTTGATCGTCTGCATCACTCTCTTTATCCTCTGCATCACTCTCTTGATCTTCTGCATCACTCTCTCTAGCCTCTGCATCACTCTCTTGATTCTCTGCATCACTCTCTTGATCCTTTGCATCACTCTCTTGATCCTCTGCATCACTCTCTTGATCCTCTGCATCACTCCCTTGAGCCTCTGCATGACTCTCTTGATCCTCTGCATCACTCTCTTGATCCTCTGCATCACTCTCTTGAGCCTCTGCATCACTCTCTTGAGCCTCTGCATCACTCGCTTGATCATCTTCATCACTCTCTTAATGCCCTGCATCACTCTCTTGATCCTCTGCATCACTCTCGTGAGCCTCTGCATCACTCTCTTGATCCTCTGCATCACTCTCTTGAGCCTCTGCAACAATCTTATGAGCCTCTGCATCACTCTCTTGATCCTCTGCATCACTCTCGTGAGCCTCTGCATCCCTCTCTTCATCCTCTGCATCACGCTCTTGAGCCTCTGCATCATTCTCTTGAGCCTCTGCATCTCTCTCTTAAGCCTCTACATCATTCTCTTGAGCCTCTGCATCATTCTCTTGAGCCTCTGCATCACTCTCTTGAGCCTCTGCATCCATATATAGAGCCTCTGCATCCCTCTCTTGAGCCTCTGCATCCCTCTCTTAAGCCTTTGCATCACTCACTTTAGCCTCTGCATCACTCTCGTAAGCCTCCGAATCAGTCTCTTGAGCCTCTGCATCCCTCTCTTGAGCCTCTGCATCACTCTCTTGAGCCTCTGCATCCGTCTCTTAAGCCTCTGCATCCCTCTCTTGATCCTCTGCATTTTTCGCGTAAGCCTCTGCATCACTCTCTTGAGCCTCTCCATAACTCTCTTGAGCCTCTGCATCACTCTCTTGAGCCTCTGCATCACTTTCTTGACCCTCTCCATCCCTCTCTAGAGCCTCTGCATCTCTCTCTTCTTGCTCTGCATCACACTCTTAAGCCTCTGCTTCCCTCTCTTGATCCTCTGCATCACTCTCTTGATCCTCTGCATCACTCTCTTGAGCCTCTGCATCACTCTCTTGAGCCTCTGCATCCCTCTCTTGAGCCTCTGCATCATTCTCCTAAGCCTCTGCATCACTCTCTTAAGCCTGTACATCCCTCTCTTGAGCCTCTGCATCTCTCTATTGAGCCTCTGCATCACTCTCTTGATCCTCTGCATCACTTTCTTGACCCTCTCCATCCCTCTCTTGAGTCTCTGCATCACTTTCTTAAGCCTCTGCATCACTCTCTAGAGTCTCTGCATCTCTCTCTTCTGCCTCTGCATCACTCTCTTAAGCCTCTGCTTCCCTCTCTTGATCCTCTGCATCACTCTCTTGAGCCTCTGCATCACTCTCTTGATCCTCTGCATCACTCTCTTGAGCCTCTGCATCACTCACCTGAGCCTCTGCATCCCTCTCTTGAGCCTCTGCATCATTATCCTACGCCACTGCATCACTCTCTTGAGCCTCTGTATCACTCTCTTGTGCCTCTACATCCATTTTTAGAGCCTCTGCATCACTCTCTTGAGCCTTGGCATCCCTCTCTTAAGCCTCTGCATCACTCTCTTGAGCCTCTGCAGCATCACTCTCTTAAGCCTCTGCATCCCTCTCTTGAGCCTCTGCATCTCTCTCTTGAGCCTCTGCATCACTCTCTTGAGCCTCTGCATCACTCTCTTGACACTCTCCATCTCTCTCTTGAGCCTCTGCATCCCTCTCTTGAGCCATTGCATCACTCACTTAAGCCTCTGCATCCCTCTCTTGATCCTCTGCATCACTCCCGTAAGTCTCTACATCCCTCTCTTGATCCTCTGCATGACTCTCTTGAGCCTGTGCATAACTCTCTTGAGTGTCTGCATCACTCTCTTGAGCCTCTGAATCCCTCTCTTGAGCCTCTGCATCACTCTCTCGAGCCTCTGCATCACTCTCTTGATCCTCTGCATCACTCTCATCATTCTCTTGAGCCTCTACATCCTTCTCTTAAGCCTCTACATCATTCTTTTGAGCCTATAGAGAGCAGAGGCTCTGCAGAGGCTCAAGAGAGTGATGCAGAGGCTTAGGAGAATGATGGGGAGGCTCAAGAGAGGGATGCAGAGGCTCAAGAGAGTGATGCAGAGGCTCAAGAGAGTGATGCAGAGGATCAAGAGAGGGAAGCAGAGGCTTAAGAGAGTGATGCAGAGGCAGAAGAGAGAGATGCAGAGGCTCAAGAGAGAGATGCAGAGCTTCAAGCGAGTGATGCAGAGAATAAAGAGAGTTATGCAGAGGCTCAAAAGAGTGATGCAGAGGCTTACGAGAGTGATGCAGAGGCCCAAGAGAGTGTTGCAGAGGCTCAAGAGAGGGATGCAGAGGTTCAAGAGAGTGATGCAGAGACTCAAGAGTGTTATGCAGAGGCTCAGTAGAGTGATGCAGAGGCTTACGAGATTGATGCAAAGGGTCAGGAGAGGGATGCAGAGGCTCATGAGAGGGATGCAGGAGATCAAGAGAGTGATGCAGAGGCTCAAGAAAGTGATGTAGAGGCTTAAGAAAGTGATGCAGAGGCTCAAAATAGGGATGCAGAGGCTTAAGAGGGTCATGCACAGGCTCAAGAGAGTGATGGAGAGGCTAAAGAGAGGGATGCAGGGGGCCAAGTGAGTGATGCAGATGCTCAAGAGAGGGATGCAGAGGATGAAGAGAGTGATGCAGAGGCTCGAGAGAGTGATGCAGAGGCTCGAGAGAGTGGTGCAGAGGCTCAAGAGAGGGATTCAGAGGCTCAAGAGATGGATGCAGAGGCTTAAGAGAGTGATGCAGAGGCTGAAGAGAGTGTTGCAGAGGCTCAAGAGAGTGATGCAGAGACTCAAGAGAGTTATGCAGAGGCTCAAGAGAGTGATGCAGAGGCTTACGAGAGTGATCCAGAGGCTCAAGAGAGGGATGTAGAGGCTCAAGAGAGTGATGCAGAAGCTCAAGAGAGTGATGCAGAGGTTTAAGAGATTGATGCAGAGGCTCAAGAGAGGGATGCAGGGGCTCAAGAGAGGGATGCAGAGGCTCAATAGAGGGATGCAAGGGCTAAAGAGAGTGATGCAGAGGCTGAAGAGAGTGATGCAGAGGCTTAAGAGAGGGATTCAGAGGCTCAACAGAGGGATGCAGGGGCTGAAGAGAGGGATGAAGAGGCTCAATAGAGGGATGCAGAGGCATAAGAGAGTGATGCAAAGGCTCAGGAGAAGGATGCAGAGGCTCATGAGAGGGATGCAGGAGTTCAAGAGATGGATGCAGAGGCTCAAGAAAGGGATGCAGAGGCTTAGGAAAGTGATGCAGAGGCTCAAAAGACGGATGCAGAGGCTCAAGAGAGTGATGCAGAGACTCAAGAGAGTTATGCAGAGGCTCAATAGAGTGATGCAGAGGCTTACGAGAGTGATGCAGAGGCTCAAGAGAGGGATGTAGAGGCTCAAGAGAGCGATGCAGAAGCTCAAGAGAGTGATGCAGAGTTTTAAGAGAGGGATGCAGAGGCTCAAGAGAGGGATGCAGGGGCTCAAGAGAGGGATGCAGAGGCTCAATAGAGGGATGCAGGGGCTAAAGTGATTGATGGAGAGGCTCAAGAGAGTGATTCAGAGGTTTACGAGAGTGATGCAGAGGCTGAAGAGAGTGTTGCAGAGGCTCAAGAGAGGGATACAGAGGCTCAAGAGAGTGATGCAGAGACTCAAGAGAGTGCTGCAGAGGCTTAGGAGACTGAGGCAGAGGCTCATGAGAGGGATGTAGAGGCTCAAGAGAGTGATGCAGAAGCTCAAGAGAGTGATGCAGAGGCTGAAGAGAGTGATGCAGAGGCTCAAGAGAGGGATGTAGAGGCTCAAGAGAGTGATGCAGAAGCTCAAGAGAGTGATGCAGAGGCTGAAGAGAGTGATGCAGAGGCTGAAGAGAGTGATGCAGAGGCTTAAGAGAGGGATTCAGAGGTTCAAGAGAGGGATGCAGGGGCTGAAGAGAGGGATGCAGAGGCTCAATAGAGGGATGCAGAGGCATAAGAGAGTGATGAAAAGGCTCAGGAGAGGGATGCAGAGGCTCATGAGAGGGATGCAGGAGTTCAAGAGAGGGATGCAGAGGCTCAAGAAAGGGATGCTGAGGCTTAGGAAAGTGATGCAGAGGCTCAAAAGAGGGATGCATAGGCTTAAGAGGGTGATGCAGAGGCTCAAGAAAGTGATGGAGAGGCTAAGAGAGCGATGCAGGGGCCCAAGAGAGTGATGCAGATGCTCAAGAGAGGGATGCAGAGGATGAAGAAAGTGATGGAGAGGATCAAGAGAGGGATGCAGGGGCCCAAGAGAGTGATGCAGAGGCTTACGAAGTGATGCAAAGGCTGAATAGAGGGATACAGAGGCTCATGAGAGGGATGCAGGAGTTCAAGAGAGGTATGCAGAGGCTCATGAGAGGGATGCAGGAGCTCTAGAGAGGGGTGCAGAGGCTCAAGAGAATGGTGCAGAGGCTCAAGTGAGTGCTGCAGATGCTCAAGAGAGTGATGCTGAGGCTCCAGAGAGGGATGCAGAGGCTAAAGAGACTGATGCAGAAAGTGAAGAGAGAGATGCAGAGGCTTAAGAGAGATGCCGAGGCTTAAGAGAGTGATGCAGAGGCTCAAAACAGTAATGCAGAGGCTCAAGAGAATGATGTAGAGGCTTAAGAGAGAGAGATGCAGAGGCTCAGGAGAATGATGCAGAGGCTCAAGAGAGTAATGCAGAAGATTAAGGGAGGGATGCAGAGGCTTAATAGAGTGATGCAGAGGCTCAAGAGAGTGATGCAGAGGCTCAAGAGAGTGATGCAGAGGCTCAAGAGAGTGATCATCATTTTTACGTATTCCCAGTTTGAAATTACGAATTTTTATACTGAAAATATGCCAATCACTGAAAGCAGCGATGGGTCACATTTTCCCCAAACCCCCCTGCAGTTTTCAAAATGTTCCAAATATCCCAAATTCGACGCTTGAGACATATTTTGGAGTCAAATTCGGGCTCTCTGCACTTATTCGCAGTTTGAAATTATTCATTTTATACCGACAATATGCCAATTAGTGAGAGAGGCGATGGGTCACATTTTGCCAAAACCCCCTCTGCAGATTTCAAAATATCCCAAACATCCCAAATTCGATCCTTGAGCTATATTTTGGAGCCAAATTCTGGCTGTCTGCACGTATTCGCAGTTTGAAATTACGACTTTTTATACCTAAAAAATGCCAATTACTGAGAGCGGCGATGTATCACATTTTACCCAAACCCTCCCTGCAGTTTTCAAAATACCTTAAACATCCCAAATTCGACCCTTGATCCTAATATTGGAGCCAAATTCTGAGTCTCTGCACGTATTCGGAGTTTGAAATTACGAACTTTTATACTGAAAATATGTCAATAACTAAAAGCAGCGATATGTCACATTTTGCCCAAACCCCCCTGAAACAAATAGTTGATTGAAAATGAAGTGTTTAAGGTTAATTTCTAATCAATTTGTGTTTGCATCATTTTTATCGTATATTTAATGAATTAATAGCAATAAACTGAAAATTCACAAAAACGTGGAAAAACAGCAAAATATTGCCTAATTCGATGATATTTTGTTTATATCACATAAAGGAAAAGGGGATGTAAACGTCAATATATTGCTGAATTCGATGATTTTTAGAACGAAACATAATACAAGAAAATTTGCTTAAAATGCAATATAATGCGAAAATCTGAGATTTGAAGGCCAAATCACATATCGTGATACTACATAAAATAGTATCGAAATATTGTTAAAATTGAATATATTTACGTAATATCAAACTACATGAAAAACGTGAAAAAAGTCATTATTATTCCAAATTTGAGGATTTTAACTTCGAATCATAGAGCGACGTTTAGTATTTTTTAGACCCTAGAAAACACGTATAAAGATGTTGCTTCCAATACAAATGATAAAAATCAATGTGTTTTCATTAAAATTAACTAAAATGTTCCTGATTTTTGGTTTATATTACCGATGGAAGATGTACACGTAAAACCGTTCTAATCCGGCTGAAACGTCGATATATGCAATAAAAACAGAACTTCTCCCCTTTTTATTATCTTGCTCAGTATTTTAACGAGAAAACAATTAGATGATTGAAAATGAAGTATTTAAGGTTATTTTCTGATCAATTATGTGTTTGCAATAATTTTTATCGTATATTTAATGAAATAATAACAATAAACTGAAAATTCACAAAAACGTGGAAAAACGGCAAAATATTGCCTAATTTGATGATATTTTGTTTAAATCACATAAAGGAAAAGGGGATGATAAAGGTCAAAATATTGCTAAATTCGATGATTTTTAGTACAAAACAAAATGAAAGAAAACATGCTTATAAATGCAAAATTTGCGAAATTTTGAGATTTGAAGGCCAAATCACATATCGTGAGAAAACATGAAGTAGTATCGAAATATTGGTAAAAACGAATATATATACGTAAAATCACACTACATGAATAACGTGAAAAAAGTCACTATATTACCATATTTAAGGATTTTAACTTCAAATCATAGAGCGAGGTTTCGTATTATGTAGATCCAAGAAAAGACATATGACAATGTTGTTTAAAATACAAATGATAAAAATCAATGTGTTTTCATTAGAATTAACTAAAATGTTCCTGATTTTCCGTTTATATTACCGATGGAAGATGTACACGTAAAACCGCTCTAATCCGGCTGAAACGTCGATATATGCAATAAAAACAGAACTTCTCCCCTTTCCAATATCTTACTCAGTATTTTAACGAGAAACAAATAGTTGATTGAAAATAAAGTGTTTAAGGTTAATTTCTAATCAATTTGTGTTTGCATCATTTTTATCGTATATTTAATGAATTAATAGCAATAAACTGAAAATTCACAAAAACGTAGAAAAACAGCAAAATATTGCCTAATTCGATGATATTTTGTTCATATCACATAAAGGAAAAGGAGATGATAAACGTCAAAATATTGCTGATTTCGATAATTTTTGGTACGAAACAAAATGCAAGAAAACTTGCTTAAAATGCAATATTATGCGAAAATCTGAGACTTGAAGGCCAAATCACATATCGTGATACTACATAAAATAGTATCGAAATATTGGTAAAAATGAATATATTTACGTAATATCAAACTACATAAAAAACGTGAAAAAAGTCAATATTAAACCAAATTTGAGGATTTTAACTTCGAATCATAAAGCGACGTTTCGCATTTTTTAGACCCTAGAAAAGACGTATAAAGATGTTGCTTCCAATACAAATGATAAAAATCAATGTGTTTTCATTAAAATTAACTAAAATGTTCCTGATTTTCGGTTTATATTACCGATGGAAGATGTACACGTAAAACTTTCTAATCTGGCTGAAACGTCGATATATGCAATAAAAACATAAAATAACGTGAAAAAGTCACTATATTACCATATTTGAGGATTTTAACTTCAAATCATAAAGCGAGGTTTCGTATTATTTAGATTAATGCAGAGGCTCATGAGAATGATGTAGAGGCTTAAGAGAGGGATGCAGAGGCTCAAGAGAATGATGCAGAGGCTCACGAGAGTGATGCAGAGGATCAAGGGAGGGATGGAGAGGCTTAAGAGAGTGATGCAGAGGCTCAAGAGAGTGATGCAGAGGCTCAAGAGTGTGATGTAGAGGCTCAAGAGAGTGATGCAGAGTCTAAAGAGAGTAGATGCAGAATATCATGAGAGTGATGCAGAGGCTCAAGAGAGTGATGCAGAGGATCAAGAGAGGTAAGCAGAGGCTTAAGAGAATGATGCAGAGGCCGAAGAGAGTGATGAAGAGGCTTAAGAGAGTGATGCAGAGGCTGAAGAGAATGTTGCAGAGGCTCAGGAGAGAGATGCAGTGGCTCAAGAGAGTGATGCAGAGGCTAAAAAGTGTTGTGCAGAGGCTCAAGAGACTGATGCAGAGGCTTACGTGAGTGATGCAGATAATAAATTGCGGGATGCAGAGGCTTAAGAGAGTGATGCAGAGGCTGAAGAGAGTGTTGCAGAGGCTTAAGAGAGGGATGCAGAGGCTCAAGAGATTGATGAAGAGGCTCAAGAGAGTGATGCAGAGGCTCAAGAGAGTGATGCAGAGGCTCAAGAAAGTGATGCAGTGGCTCAAGATAGTGATGCAGAGGCTTAAGAGAGGGATGCAGAGGCTCAAGCGAGTGATGCAGAGGGTCAAGAGAGTGATGCAGAGGCTCAAGAGAGTGATGCAGAGGCTCAAGAGAGTGATGCAGAGGCTAAAGAGAGGTATTCAGAGGCTTAAGAGAGTGATGCAGAGGCTCAAGAGAGTGATGCAGAGGCTTATGAGAGGGATGCCGTGCTCAAGGGAGTGATGCACAGGCTCAAGAGGGGATGCAGAGGCTCAAGAGAGTGATTCAGAGGATTACGAGAGTGATGCAGAGGCTTATAGATTGATGCAGAGGCTTAAGAGAGGGATGTAGAGGCTGAAGAGAGTGATGCAGAGGCTTAAGAGAGGGATGCAGAAGCTCAAGAGAGTGATGCAGAGGCTGAAGAGAGTGATGCAGAGGCTTAAGAGAGGGATGCAGAGACTCAAGAGAGGGATGCAGGGGCTCGAGAGAGGGATGCAGAGGCTCAATAGAGGGATGCAGGGGCTCAAGAGATTGATGGAGAGGCTCAAGAGAGTGATTCAGAGGTTTACAAGAGTGATGCAGAGGCTGAAGAGAGTGTTTCAGAGGCCGAAGAGAGTGTTACAGAGGCTCAAGAGAGGGATACAGAGGCTGAAGAGAGTGATGCAAAGACTCAAGAGAGTTATGCAGAGGCTCATTAGAGTGATGCAGAGGCTTACGAGAGTGATGCAGAGGCTCAAGAAAGGGATGCAGAGGCTTAAGAGAGTTATGCAAAGGCTCAGGAGAGGGATGCAGAGGCTCATGAGAGGGATGCAGGAGTTCAGGAGAGGGTTGCAGAGGCTTAAGAGAGTGATGCAGAGGATCAAGAGAGGGATGCAGAGGCTCAAGAGAGTGATGCAAAGACTCAAGAGAGTTATGCAGAGGCTCAAGAGAATGATGCAGAGCCTTACGAGAATGATGCACAGGCTCAAGAGAGGGATGTAGAGGTTGAAGAAAGTGATTCAGAAGATAAGGAGAGTGATGCAGAGGCTGAAGAGAGTGATGCAGAGGCTTAAGAGAGGGATGCAGAGGCTCAAGAGAGGGATGCAGAGGCTCAAGAGAGGGATGCAGGGGCTCAAGAGAGGGATTCAGAGGCTCAATAGAGGGATGCAGAGGCTCAAGAGAGTGATGCAAAGACTCAGGAGAGGGATGCAGAGGCTCATGAGAGGGATGCAAGAGTTCATGAGAGGGATGCAGAGGCTCAAGAAAGGGATGCAGAGTCTTAAGAAAGTGATGCAGAGGCACAAGAAAGTGATGGAGAGGCTAGGAGAGGGATGCAGGGGCCCAAGAGAGTGATGCAGAGGCTTAAGAGAGAGATGCTGAGGCTCCAGAGAGGGATGCAGAGGCTAAAGAGAGTGATGCAGAGGAACAAGAGAGGTAAGCAGAGGCTTAAGAGAGTGATGCAGAGGCTAAAGAGAGTGTTGCAGAGGCTCAAAAGATGGATGCAGAGGCTCAAGAGAGTGATGCAGAGACTCAAGAGAGTTATGCAGAGGCTCAAGAGAGTGATGCAGAGGCTTACGAGAGTGATGCAGAGGCTCAAGAGAGGGATGTAGAGGCTCAAGAGAGTGATGCAGAAGCTCAAGAGAGTTATGCAGAGGTTTAAGAGAGGGATGCAGAGGCTCAAGAGAGGGATGCAGGGGCTCAAGAGAGGGATGCAGAGACTCAATAGAGGGATGCAGGGGCTAAAGAGATTGATAGAGAGGCTCAAGAGAGTGATTCAGAGGTTTACGAGAGTGATGCAGAGGCTGAAGAGAGTGTTGCAGAGGCTCATGAGAGGGATACAGAGGCTCAAGAGAGTGATGCAGAGACTCAAGAGAGTGATGCAGAGGCTTAGGAGACTGAGGCAGAGGCTCATGAGAGGGATGTAGAGGCTCAAGAGAGTGATGCAGAAGCTCAAGAGAGTGATGCAGAGGCTGAAGAGAGTGATGCAGAGGCTCAAGAGAGGGATGTAGAGGCTCAAGAGAGTGATGCAGAAGCTCAAGAGAGTGATGCAGAGGCTGAAGAGAGTGATGCAGAGGCTGAAGAGAGTGATGCAGAGGCTTAAGAGAGGGATTCAGAGGCTCAAGAGAGGGATGCAGGGGCTGAAGAGAGGGATGCAGAGGCTCAATAGAGGGATGCAGAGGCATAAGAGAGTGATGCAAAGGCTCAGGGGAGGGATGCAGAGGCTCATGAGAGGGATGCAGGAGTTCAAGAGAGGGATGCAGAGGCTCAGGAAAGGGATGCAGAGGCTTAGGAAAGTGATGCAGAGGCTCAGGAAAGGGATGCAGAGGCTTAGGAAAGTGATGCAGAGGCTCAAAAGAGGGATGCAGAGGCTTAAGAGGGTGATGCAGAGGCTCAAGAAAGTGATGGAGAGGCTAAGAGAGCGATGCAGGGGCCCAAGAGAGTGATGCAGACGTTCAAGAGAGGGATGCAGAGGATGAAGAAAGTGATGGAGAGTATCAAGAGAGGGATGCAGGGGCCCAAGAGAGTGATGCAGAGGCTTAAGAAGTGATGCAAAGGCTGAATAGAGGGATGCAGAGGCTCATGAGAGGGATGCAGGAGTTCAAGAGAGGTATGCAGAGGCTCATGAGAGGGATGCAGGAGCTCAAGAGAGGGGTGCAGAGGCTCAAGAGAATGATGCAGAGGCTCAAGAGAGTGCTGCAGAGGCTCAAGAGAGGGATGCTGAGGCTCCAGAGAGGGATGCAGAGGCTAAAGAGAGTGATGCAGAAAGTGAAGAGAGAGATGCAGAGGCTTAAGAGAGATGCCGAGGCTTAAGAGAGTGATGCAGAGGCTCAAAACAGTAATGCAGAGGCTCAAGAGAATGATGTAGAGGCTTAAGAGAGAGATGCAGAGGCTCAAGAGAATGATGCAGAGGCTCAGGAGAGTAATGCAGAGGATCAAGGGAGGGATGCAGAGGCTTAAGAGAGTGATGCAGAGGCTCAAGAGAGTGATGCAGAGGCTCAAGAGTGTGATGTAGAGGCTCAAGAGAGTGATGCAGAGGCTCAAGAGAGTGATGCATAAGATCGTGAGAGTGATGAAGAGGCTCACGAGAGTGATGCAGAGGATCAAGAGAGGTAAGCAGATGCTTAAGAGAGTGATGCAGAGGCCGAAGAGAGTGATGCAGGGGCTTAAGAGAGTGATGCAGAGGCTGAAGAGAGTGTTGCAGAGGCTCAGGAGAGAGATGAAGAGGCTCAAGAGAGTGATGCAGAGGCTAAAAAGTGTTGTGCAGAGGCTCAAGAGACTGATGCAGAGGCTTACGAGAGTGATGCAGAGAATAAATTGCTGGATGCAGAGGCTTAAGAGAGTGTTGCAGAGGCTGAAGAGAGTGTTGCAGAGGCTTAAGAGAGGGATGCAGAGGCTCAAGAGATTGATGAAGAGGCTCAAGAGAGTGATGCAGAGGCTCATAAGAGTGATGCAGAGGCTCAAGAAAGTGATGCAGTGGCTCAAGAGTGATGCAGAGGCTTAAGAGAGGGATGCAGAGGCTCAAGCGAGTGTTGCAGAAGCTCAAGAGAATGATGCAGATGCTCAAGAGCGTGATGCAGAGGATCAAGAGAGGGATGCAAAGGCTTAAGAGTGTGATGCAGAGGCTCAAGAGAGTGATGCAGAGGCTCAAGAGAATGATGCAGAGGCTCAAGAGCGTGATGCAGAGGATCAAGAGAGGGATGCAAAGGCTTAAGAGTGTGATGCAGAGGCTCAAGAGAGTGATGCAGAGGCTCAAGAGTGTGATGTAAAGGCTCATGAGAGTGATGCAGAGGCTCAAGAGAGTGATGCAGAGGATCATGAGAGTGATGCAGAGGCTCAAGAGAGTGAAGCAGAGGATCAAAAGAGGTAAACAGAGGCTTAAGAGAGTGATGCAGAGGCCGAAGAGAGTGATGCAGAGGCTCAAGAGAGTGATGCCGAGGCTGAAGAGAGTGTTGCAGAGGCTCAAGAGAGAGATGCAGAGGCTCAAGAGAGTGATGCAGAGGCTCAAAAGAGTAATGCAGAGGCTCAAGAGAATGATGTAGAGGCTTAAGAGAGGGATGCAGAGGCTCAAGAGAATGATGCATAGATATATTTTTAAGATATATACAAGAGTTAATACATTCTATTACAGCCACTAGTACGCGTAGCGTTTCGGGCAGGTCCCTAGAATACGATCCCCTGCGCGAGGAAACGTTTTTTCATCCACTTACACATTTTACTGTTGCGTTAAACAGAGGCTACAGTTAAGGAATTGCGCCCAGTAAATCCTCCCAGTCCAGGATACGAACCCATGACATAGCGCTAACGGAACGCCAGGCGAGTATCTTCCCTGGAAACACAAACCGTAACTGTCTCTATTTTCCGCTTGTTACAACTTGTAATAAAGTTGTTACATCTTGGCTTAACGTGTTTATGACGTATTAGAACGTTGTTACAACTTGCTATATTGGTTGTTATAACTGGTTAGGAGGTGTTGAAACTTGTTCGAACGTTGTACCAACGTCGTAGTTTCGGTGTGTGTTTGGCGGGTTACCACTACACCACGGAGACTGTAAATCCAAAATCCATATACAAAAAATATGCTAATTACTGAGAGCAGCGATGGATCACATTTTGCCCAAACCCTCCCTACAGATTTCAAAATATCCCCAGCATCCCAAATTCGACCCTTGAGCCATATTTTGGAGCCAAATTCTGGCTCTCTGCACGTATTCGCAGTTTGAAATTACGACTTCTTATACCGAAAAAATGCCATTTACTGAGAGCGGCGATGGATCACATTTTGCCCAAACCCTCCCTACACTTTTCAAAATATCAAAAACATCCCAAATTCTACCCATGAGCTATATTTTTGAACCAAATTCTGGCTTTCTAAACGTACTCGCAGTTTGAAATTACGACTTTTTATACCGAAAATATGACAATTACTGAAGTCGGCGATGGATCACATTTTGCCCTAACCCTTCCTGCAGTTTTCAAAATATCCCAAACATCCTAAATTCCACGCTCGAGATATATTTTGGAGTCAAATTCTGGCTTTCTGAACGTATTTGCAGTTTGAAATTATTTCATTTTATACTGAAAATATGCCAATTACTGCAAGCAGCGATGGGTCACATTTTGCCCGAACCCCCCTGCAGTTTGCAAAATATCCCAAACATCCCAAATTCGACTCTTGAGCCATATTTTGGAGCCAAATTCTGGCTCTCTGCACGTATTCGCAGTTTGAAATTACGAATTTTTATAATTTTTTTTCTTTGATATATATACAAGAGTTGTTACATTCAATTACAGCCACTTGTACGCGTAGCGTTTCGGGCAGGTCCCTGGAATACGATTCCCTGCCGCGAAGAATCGTTTTTTCATCCAAGTACACATTTTACTGTTGCGTTAAACAGAGGCTACAGTTAAGGAATTGCGCCCAGTAAATCCTCCCAGTCCAGGATACGAGCCCATGACATAGCGCTAACGGAACGCCAGGAGAGTATCTTACCACTACACCACGGAGACTAAATCCAAAATTCATATACAAAAAATATGCTAATTACTGAGAGCAGCGATGGATCACATTTTGCCCAAACCCTCCCTGCAGATTTCAAAATATCCCCAGCATCCCAAATTCGACCCTTGAGCCATATTTTGGAGCCAAATTCTGGCTCTCTGCACGTATTCGCAGTTTGAAATTACGACTTTTTACACCGAAAATATGCCAATTACTGAAAGCGGCGATGGATCACATTTTGCCCAAACCCTCCCTGCAGTTTTAAAAATATCCCAAACATCCCAAATTCGACCCTTGAGCTATATTTTGGAGCCAAATTCTGGCTCTCAGTACGTATTCCCAGTTTGAAATTACGAATTTTTATACTGAAAATATGCCAATCACTGAAAGCAGCAATGGGTCAAATTTTGCCCAAACCCCCCTGCAGTTTTCAAAATGTCCCAAACATCCTAAATTCGACGCTTGAGAAATATTTTGGAGTCAAATTTGGGCTCTCTGCACGTATTCGCAGTTTGAAATTATTTCATTTTATACCGACAACATGCCAATTACTGAGAGCGGCGATGGGTCACATTTTGCCAAAACCCCCTCTGCAGATTTCAAAATATCCCAAACATCCCAAATTCGATCCTTGAGCTATATTTTGGAGCCAAATTCTGTCTGTCTGCACGTATTCGCAGTTTGAAATTACGACTTTTTATACCGAAAAAAATGCCAATTACTGAGAGCGGCAATGTATCACATTTTACCCAAACCCTCCCTGCAGTTTTCAAAATACCCCAATCATCCCAAATACGACCCTTGATCCTAATTTTGGAGCCAAATTCTGACTCTCTGCACGTATTCGCAGTTTGAAATTACGAATTTTTATACTGAAAATCTGCCAATAACTAAAAGCAGCGATAGGTCACATTTTGCCCAAACCCCCCTGCAGTTTTCAAAATATCCCAAACATTCCAAATTCGACCCTTGAGCAATATTTTGTAGCCAAATTCTGGCTCTCTGCACGTATTCGTAGTTTGAAATTACGATTTTTTATACCGAAAATATGCCAATTACTGAGAGCGACGATGGATCACATTTTGCCCAAACCCTCCCTGCAGTTTCCAAAATATGCAAAACATCCAAAAGTCGATCCTTGAGCCATATGTTGCAGCCAATTTCTGGCTCTCTGCACGTATTCCCAGTTTGAAATTACGACTTTTTATACCGAAAATATGCCAATTACTGAAAGCGGCGATGGATCACATTTTGCCCAAACCCTCCCTGCAGCTTTCAAAATATCTCAGACATCTCAAATTCAACCCTTGAGCTATATTTTGGAGCCAAATTCTGGCTCTCTGTACGTATTCCCAGTTTGAAATTACGAATTTTTATACTGAAAATATGCCAATCACTGAAAGCAGCGATGGGTCACATTTTGCCCAAACACCCCCTGCAGTTTTCAAAATGTCCCAAACATCCCAAATTCGACGCTTGAGACATATTTTGGAGTCAAATTCGGGCTCTCTGCACGTATTCGCAGTTTGAAATTATTTCATTTTATACCGACAATATGCCAATTACTGAGAGCGGCGATGGGTCACATTTTGCCAAAACCCCCTCTGCAGATTTCAAAATATCCCAAACATCCCCAATTCGATCCTTGAGCTATATTTTGGAGCCAAATTCTGGCTGTCTGCACGTATTCGCAGTTTGAAATTACGACTTTTTATACCGAAAAAATGCCAATTACTGAGAGCGGCAATGTATCACATTTTACCCAAACCCTCCCTGCAGTTTGCAAAATACCCCAAACATCCCAAATTCGACCCTTGATCCTAATTTTGGAGCCAAATTCTGACTCTCTGCACGTATTCGCAGTTTGAAATTACGAATTTTTATACTGAAAATATGCCAATAACTAAAAGCAGCGATAGGTCACATTTTGCCCAACCCCCTGCAGTTTTCAAAATATCCCAAACATTCCAAATTCGACCCTTGAGCAATATTTTGTAGCCAAATTCTGGCTCTCTGCACGTATTCGTAGTTTGAAATTACGAATTTTTATACCGAAAATATGCCAATTACTGAGAGCGACGATGGATCACATTTTGCCCAAACCCTCCCTGCAGTTTCCAAAATATGCAAAACATCCAAAAGTCGATCCTTGAGCCATATGTTGCAGCCAATTTCTGGCTCTCTGCACGTATTCCCAGTTTGAAATTACGACTTTTTATACCGAAAATATGCCAATTACTGAAAGCGGCGATGGATCACATTTTGCCCAAACCCTCCCTGCAGCTTTCAAAATATCTCAGACATCTCAAATTCAACCCTTGAGCTATATTTTGGAGCCAAATTCTGGCTCTCTGTACGTATTCCCAGTTTGAAATTACGAATTTTTATACTGAAAATATGCCAATCACTGAAAGCAGCGATGGGTCACATTTTGCCCAAACACCCCTGCAGTTTTCAAAATGTCCCAAACATCCCAAATTCGACGCTTGAGACATATTTTGGAGTCAAATTCGGGCTCTCTGCACGTATTCGCAGTTTGAAATTATTTCATTTTATACCGACAATATGCCAATTACTGAGAGCGGCGATGGGTCACATTTTGCCAAAACCCCCTCTGCAGATTTCAAAATATCCCAAACATCCCCAATTCGATCCTTGAGCTATATTTTGGAGCCAAATTCTGGCTGTCTGCACGTATTCGCAGTTTGAAATTACGACTTTTTATACCGAAAAAATGCCAATTACTGAGAGCAGCAATGTATCACATTTTACCCAAACCCTCCCTGCAGTTTGCAAAATACCCCAAACATCCCAAATTCGACCCTTGATCCTAATTTTGGAGCCAAATTCTGACTCTCTGCACGTATTCGCAGTTTGAAATTACGAATTTTTATACTGAAAATATGCCAATAACTAAAAGCAGCGATAGGTCACATTTTGCCCAACCCCCTGCAGTTTTCAAAATATCCCAAACATTCCAAATTCGACCCTTGAGCAATATTTTGTAGCCAAATTCTGGCTCTCTGCACGTATTCGTAGTTTGAAATTACGATTTTTTATACCGAAAATATGCCAATTACTGAGAGCGACGATGGATCACATTTTGCCCAAACCCTCCCTGCAGTTTCCAAAATATGCAAAACATCCAAAAGTCGATCCTTGAGCCATATATTGAAGCCAATTTCTGGCTCTCTGCACGTATTCCCAGTTTGAAATTATGACTTTTTATACCGAAAATATGCCAATTACTGAAAGCGGCGATGGATCACATTTTGCCCAAACCCTCCCTGCAGCTTTCAAAATATCTCAGACATCTCAAATTCGACCCTTGAGCTATATTTTGGAGCCAAATTCTGGCTCTCTGTACGTATTCCCAGTTTGAAATTACAAATTTTTTTACTGAAAATTTGCCAATCACTGAAAGCAGTGATGGGTCACATTTTGCCCAAACACCCCCTGCAGTTTTCAAAATGTCCCAAACATCCCAAATTCGACGCTTGAGACATATTTTGGAGTCAAATTCGGGCTCTCTGCACGTATTCGCAGTTTGAAATTATTTCATTTTATACCGACAATATGCCAATTACTGAGAGCGGCGATGGGTCACATTTTGCTAAAACCCCCTCTGCAGATTTCAAAATATCCCAAACATCCCCAATTCGATCCTTGAGCTATATTTTGGAGCCAAATTCTGGCTGTCTGCACGTATTCGCAGTTTGAAATTACGACTTTTTATACCGAAAAAATGCCAATTACTGAGAGCGGCAATGTATCACATTTTACCCAAACCCTCCCTGCAGTTTGCAAAATACCCCAAACATCCCAAATTCGACCCTTGATCCTAATTTTGGAGCCAAACTCTGACTCTCTGCACGTATTCGTAGTTTGAAATTACGATTTTTTATACCGAAAATATGCCAATTACTGAGAGCGACGATGGATCACATTTTGCCCAAACCCTCCCTGCAGTTTTCAAAATATCAAAAACATCCCAAATTCGACCCTTGAGCCATATTTTGGAGCCGAATTCTGGCCCTCTGCACGTATTCGCAGTTTGAAATTACGACTTTTTATACCGAAAATATACCAATTACTGAAAGCGGCGATGGATCACATTTTGCCCAAACACTCCCTGCAGTTTTCAAAATATCCCAAACATCCCAAATTCGACGCTTGAGTCATATTTTGGACCCAAATTCTGGCACTCTGCACGTATTCGCAGTTTGAAATTACGACTTTTTATACTGAAAATATGCCAATTACTAAGAGCGGCGATGGATCACCTTTTGCCCTAACACTAACTGCAATTTTTAAAATATCCAAAACATAACAAATTCGACGCTTGAGCAATATTTTTTAGCCAAATTCTGGCTTTCTGAACGTATTCGCAGTTTGAAATTATTTCATTTTATACTGAAAATATGCCAATTACTGCAAACAGCGTTGGGTCACATTTTGCCCAAACCCCCCTGCAGTTTGCAAAATATCCCAAACATCCCAAATTCGACTCTTGAGCCTTATTTTGGAGCCAAATTCTGGCTCTCTGCACGTATTCGCAGTTTGAAATTACGACTTTTTATACCGAAAAAATGTCATTTACTGAGAGCGGCGATGGATCACATTTTGTCCAAACCCTCCCTGCACTTTTCAAAATATTCAAAACATCCAAAAGTCGACCCTTGAGCCATATTTTGAAGCCAAATTCCTGCTCTCTGCACGTATTCCCAGTTTGAAATTACGACTTTTTATACCGAAAATATGCCAATTACTGAAAGCGGCGATGGATCACATTTTGCCCAAACCCTCCCTACAGTTTTCAAAATATCCCAAACATCCCAAATTCAACCCTTGAGCTTTATTTTGGAGCCAAATTCTGGCTCTCTGCACGTATTCCCAGTTTGAAATTACGAATTTTTATACGGAAAATATGCCAATTACTGAAAGCAGCGATGGATCACATTTTGCCCAAACCCTCCCTGCAGTTTTCAAAATATCTCAAACATCCCAAATTCGACCTTTGAGCTATATTTTGGAGCCAAATTCTGGCTCTCTGCACGTATTCCCAGTTTGAAATTACCACTTTTTATACTGAAAATATGCCAATCACTGAAAGCAGCGATGGGTCACATTTTGCCCAAACCCCCCTGCAGTTTTCAAAATATCCCAAACATCCCAAATTCGACCCTTGAGCTATATTTTGGAGCCAAATTCTGGCTGTCTGCAAGTATTCGCAGTTTGAAATTACGACTTTTTATACCAAAAATATGCTAGTATCTGAGAGCTGCGATGGATCACATTTTGCCCAAACCCTCCCTGCAGCTTGCAAAATATCCCAAACATCCAAAATTCGACCCTTGAGCTATATTTTTGAACCAAATTCTGGCTTTCTCCACGTACTCGCAGTTTGAAATTACGACTTTTTATACCGAAAACATGACAATTACTGAAATCAGCGATGGATCACATTTTGCCCTAGCCCTTCCTGCAGTTTTCAAAATATCCCAAACATCCTAAATTCCACGCTTGAGCCATATTTTGGAGCCAAATTCTGGCTTTCTGAACGTATTCGCAGTTTGAAAATATTTCATTTTATACTGAAAATATGCCAATTACTGCAAGCAGCGATGGGACACATTTTGCCCAAACCCCCCTGCAGTTTGCAAAATATCCCAAACATCCCAAATTCGACTCTTGAGCTATATTTTGGAGCCAAATTCTGGCTCTCTGCACGTATTCGCAGTTTGATATTACGACTTTTTATACCGAAAAAATGCCATTTACTGAGAGCGGCGATGGATCACATTTTGCCCAAACCCTCCCTACACTTTTCAAAATATCATACACATCCAAAAGTCGACCCTTGATCCATATTTTGAAGCCAAATTCTGGCTTTCTAAACGTACTCGCAGTTTGAAATTACGAATTTTTATACCGAAAATATGACAATTACTGAAAGCAGCGATGGATCACATTTTGCCCAAACCCTACCTGCAGTTTTCAAAATATCCCAAACATCCCAAATTCGACCCTTGAGCTATATTTTTGAACCAAATTCTGGCTTTCTAAACGTACTCGCAGTTTGAAATTACGAATTTTTATACCGAAAATATGACAATTACTGAAATCGGCGATGGATCACATTTTGTCCTAACCCTTCCTGCAGTTTTCAAAATATCCCAAACATCCTAAATTCCACGCTCGAGCCATATTTTGGAGCCAAATTCTGGCTTTCTGAACGTATTCGCAGTTTGAAATTATTTCATTTTATACTGAAAATACGCCAATTACTGCAAGCAGCGATGGGTCACATTTTGTCGAAACCTCCCTGCAGTTTTCAAAATATCCCAAACATCCCAAATTCGACTCTTGAGCCATATTTTGGAGCCAAATTCTGGCTCTCTGCACGTATTCGCAGTTTGAAATTACGAATTTTTATACTGAAAATATGCCAATCACTGAAAGCAGCGATGGGTCACATTTTCCCGAAACCCCCCTGCAGTTTACAAAATAACCCAAACATCCCAAATGCGACGCTTGAGACATATTTTGGAGTAAAATTCGGGCTCTCTGCACGTATTCGCAGTTTGAAATTATTTCATTTTATACCGAAAATATGCCAATTATTGACAGCGGCGATGGGTCACATTTTGCAAAAACCCCCCTGCAGATTTCAAAATATCCCAAACATCCCAAATTCGATCCTTGAGCTATATTTTGGAACCAAATTCTGGCTGTCTGCACGTATTCGCAGTTTAAAATTACGATTTTTTTTACCTAAAAATTGCCAATTACTGAGAGCGGCGATGTATCACATTTTACCCAAACCCTCCCTGCAGTTTTCAAAATACCCCAAACATCCCAAATTCGACCCTTGATCCTAATTTTGGAGCCAAATTCTGACTCTCTGCACGTATTCGCAGTTCGAAATTACGAATTTTTATACTGAAAATATGCCAATAACTAAAAGCAGCGATAGGTCACATTTTGCCCAAACCCCCCCTGAAACAAATAGTTGATTGAAATTGAAGTGTTGTAGGTTAATTTCTAATCAATTTGTGTTTGCATCATTTTTATCGTATATTTATTGAATTAATAGCAATAAACTGAAAATTCACAAAAACGTGGAAACACAGCAAAATATTGCCTAATTCGATGATTTTTAGTACGAAACAAAATGCAAGAAAGCTTGCTTAAAAATGCAAAATTTGCAAAATTCTGAGATTTGAAGGCTAAATCACATATCGTGAGAAAACATGAAGTAGTATCGAAATATTGGTAAAAACGAATATATATACGTAAAATCACACTACATGAATAACGTGAAAAAAGCCACTATATTACCATATTTGAGGATTTTAACTTCAAATCATAAAGCGAGGTTTCGTATTATTTAGATCCAAGAAAAGACATATGACAATGTTGTTTCAAATACAAATGATAAAAATCAATGTGTTTTCATTAGAATTAACTAAAATGTTCCTGATTTTCCGTTTATATTACCGATGGAAGATGTACACGTAAAACCGCTCTAATCCGGCTGAAACGTCGATATATGCAATAAAATCATAAATTCTCCCCTTTATAATATCTTACTCAGTATTTTAACGAGAAACAAATAGTTGATTGAAAATGAAGTGTTTAAGGTTAATTTCTAATCAATTATGTGTTTTCATCATTTTTATCGTATATTTAATGAATTAATAGCAATAAACTGAAAATTCACAAAAAACGTGGAAAAACAGCAAAATATTGCCTAATTCGATGATATTTTGTTTATATCACATAAAGGAAAAGGGGATGTAAACGTCAAAATATTGCTGAATTCGATGATTTTTAGTACGAAACAAAATGCAAGAAAATTTGCTTAAAATGCAATATTATGCGAAAATCTGAGATTTGAAGGCCAAATCACATATCGTGATACTACATAAAATAGTATCGAAATATTGTTAAAAATGAATATATTTACGTAATATCAAACTACATGAAAAACGTGAATAAAAGTCATTATTATACCAAATTTGAGGATTTTAACTTCGAATCATAGAGCGACGTTTCGTATTTTTTAGACCCTAGAAAACACGTATAAAGATGTTGCTTCCAATACAAATGATAAAAATCAATGTGTTTTCAAATAAATTAACTAAAATTTTCCTGATTTTTGGTTTATATTACCGATGGAAGATGTACACGTAAAAGCGTTCTAATCCTGCTGAAACGTCGATATATGCAATAAAAACAGAACTTCTCCCCTTTTCAATATCTTACTCAGTATTGTACCGAGAAACAAATAGATGATTGAAAATAAAGTATTTAAAGGTTTTTTCTGATCAATTATGTGTTTGCATAATTTTTCTCGTATATTTAATTAAATAATAACAATAAACTGAAAATTCACAAAAAGGTGGAAAAACGGCAAAATATTGCCTAATTCGATGATATTTTGTTTAAATCACATAAAGGAAAAGGGGATGATAAAGGTCAAAATATTGCTAAATACGATGATTTTTAGTACAAAACAAAATGCAAGAAAACTTGCTTAAAATGCAAAATTTGCGAAATTCTGAGATTTGAAGGCCAAATCAAATATCGAGTGAAAACATGAAGTAGTATCGAAATATTGGTAAAAACTAATATATATACGTATAATCACACTACATGAATAACGTGAAAAAAGTCACTATATTACCATATTTGATTATTTTAACTTCAAATCATAGAGCGAGGTTTCGTATTATGTAGATCCAAGAAAAGACATATGACTATGTTGTTTCAAATACAAATGATAAAAATCAATGTGTTTTCATTAGAATTAACTAAAATGTTCCTGATTTTCCGTTTATATTACCGATGGAAGATGTACACGTAAAACCACTCTAATCCGGCTGAAACGTCGATATATGCAATAAAAACAGAACTTCTCCTCTTTCCAATATCTTACTCAGTATTTAACGAGAAACAAACAGTTGATTGAAAATGAAGTGTTTAAGGTTAATTTCTAATCAATTATGTGTTTGCATCATTTTTATCGTATATTTAATGAATTAATAGCAATAAACTGAAAATTCACAAAAACGTGGAAAAACAGCAAAATATTGCCTAATTCGATGATATTTTGTTTATATCACATGAAGGAAAAGGGGATGATATTTTGCTATTAACTAAAATGTTTCTGATTTTCAGTTTATATTACCGATGGAAGATGTACACGTAAAACGTTCTAATCTGGCTGAAACGTCGATATATGCAATAAAAACATAAAATAACGTGAAAAAAGTCACTATATTACCATATTTGAGGATTTTCAATTCAAATCATAAAGCGAGGTTTCGTATTATTTAGATTAATGCAGAGGCTCATGAGAATGATGTAGAGGCTTAAGAGAGGGATGCAGAGTCTCAAGAGAATGATGCAGAGGCTCAAGAGAGTGATGCAGAGGATCAAGGGAGGGATGCAGAGGCTTAAGAGAGTGATGCAGAGGCTCTAGAGAGTGATGCAGAGGCTCAAGAGTGTGATGTAGAGGCTCAAGAGAGTGATGCAGAGTCTCAAGAGAGTGATGCAGAATATCATGAGAGTGATGCAGAGGCTCAAGAGAGTGATGCAGAGGATCAAGAGAGGTAAGCAGAGGCTTAAGAGAATGATGCAGAGGCCGAAGAGAGTGATGAAGAGGCTTAAGAGAGTGATGCAGAGGCTGAAGAGAGTGTTGCAGAGGCTCAGGAGAGAGATGCAGAGGCTCAAGAGAGTGATGCAGAGGCTAAAAAGTGTTGTGCAGAGGCTCAAGAGACTGATGCAGAGGCTTACGAGAGTGATGCAGATAATCAATTGCGGGATGCAGAGGCTTAAGCGAGTGATGCAGAGGCTGAAGAGAGTGTTGCAGAGGCTTAAGAGAGTGATGCAGAGGCTGAAGAGAGTGTTGCAGAAGCTTAAGAGAGTGACGCAGAGGCTGAAGAGAGTGATGCAGAGGCTTAAGAGAGTGATGCAGAGAGCTGCAGGGAGGGTTTGGGCAAACCCTCCCTACAAAACTGCAGGGAGGGTTTGGGCAAAATGTGATCCATCGTCGCTCTCAGTAATTGGCATATTTTCGGTATAAAAAATCGTAATTTCAAACTACGAATACGTGCAGAGAGCCAGAATTTGGCTACAAAATATTGCTCAAGGGTCGAATTTGGGATGTTTGGGATATTTTGAAAACTGCAGGGGGGTTTGGGCAAAATGTGACCTATCGCTGCTTTTAGTTATTGGCATATTTTCAGTATAAAAATTCGTAATTTCAAACTGCGAATACGTGCAGAGAGTCATAATTTGGCTCCAAAATTAGGATCAAGGGTCGAATTTGGGATGTTTGGGGTATTTTGAAAACTGCACGGAGGGTTTGGGTAAAATGTGATACATTGCCGCTCTCAGTAATTGGCATTTTTTCGGTATAAAAAGTCGTAATTTCAAACTGCGAATACGTGCAGACAGCCAGAATTTGGCTCCAAAATATAGCTCAAGGATCGAATTTGGGATGTTTGGGATATTTTGAAATCTGCAGAGGGGGTTTTGGCAAAATGTGACCCATCGCCGCTCTCAGTAATTGGCATATTGTCGGTATAAAATGAAATAATTTCAAACTGCGAATACGTGCAGAGAGCCCGAATTTGAATCCAAAATATGTCTCAAGCGTCGAATTTGGGATGTTTGGGACATTTTGAAAACTGCAGGTGGTGTTTGGGCAAAATGTGACCCATCGCTGCTTTCAGTGATTGGCATATTTTCAGTATAAAAATTCGTAATTTAAAACTGGGAATACGTACAGAGAGCCAGAATTTGGCTCCAAAATATAGCTCAAGGGTCGAATTTGAGATGTTTGTGATATTTTGAAAACTGCAGGGAGGGTTTGGGCAAAATGTGATCCATCGCCGCTTTCAGTAATTGGCATATTTTCGGTATAAAAAGTCGTAATTTCAAACTGCGAATACGTTCAGAAAGCCAGAATTTGGCTCCAAAATATGGCTCAAGCGTGGAATTTAGGATATTTGGGATATTCTGAAAACTGCAGGAAGGGTTAGGGCAAAATGTGATCTATCGCTGATTTCAGTAATTGTCATATTTTCGGTATAAAAAGTCGTAATTTCAAACTGCGAATACGTGCAGAGAACCAGAATTTGGCTCCAAAATATGACTCAAGCGTCGAATTTGGGATTTTTGGGATATTTTGAAAACTGCAGGGAGTGTTTGGGCAAAATGTGATCCATCGCCGCTTTCAGTAATTGGTATATTTTCGGTATAAAAAGTCGTAATTTTAAACTGCAAATACGTGCTGAGAGCCAGAATTTGGCTAAAAAATATTGCTCAAGCGTCAAATTTGTTATGTTTTGGATATTTTGAAAATTAGAGTTAGGGTTTGGGTAAAAGGTGATCCATCGCCGCTCTCAGTAATTGGCATTTTTTCGGTATAAAAAGTCGTAATTTCAAACTGCGAATACGTGCAGACAGCGAGAATTTGGCTCCAAAATTCAGCCTCTGCATCATTCTCTTCAGCCTCTGCATTCCTCTCTTGAACTCCTGCATCCCTCTCATGAGCCTCTGCATCCCTCTCTTGAGCCTTTGCAACACTCTCTTAAGCCTCTGCATCCCTCTCTTGAGCCTCTGCATCACTATCAAGAGCCTCTGCATCCCTCTCTTGAGCCTCTGCATCCTTCACTTGAGCCTCTGCATCCCTCTCTTGAGCCTCTGCATCCCTCTCTTGAACCTCTGCATCCCTCTCTTAAGCCTCTGCATCACTCTCTTCAGCCTCTGCATCACTCTCTTCAAAATGTGATCCTTCGCCGCGCTCAATAATTGGCTTATTTTCCCTATAAAAAGTAGTCATTTCAAACTGCGAATACGTGCAGAGAGTCAGAATTTGGTTACAAAATATAGCTTAAGGGTCGAATTTGGGATGTTTGGGAAATTTTGAAAACTGCAAGGGGGTTTTGGCAAAATGTGACTTATCGCTGCTTTTAATTATTGACATATTTTCAGTATAAAAATTCGTAATTTCAAGCTGCGAATACGTGCAGAGAGTCAGAATTTAGCTCTAAAATTACGATCAAGGGTCGAATTTGGGATGTTTGGGGTATTTTGAAAACTGCAGGGAGGGTTTGGGCAAAATGTGATACATAGCTGCTCTCAGTAATTGGCATTCTTTCGGTATAAAGAGTCGTAATTTCAAACTGCGAATACGTGCAGACAGCCAGAATTTGGCTCCAAAATATAGCTCAAGGATCGAATTTGGGATGTTTGGGATATTTTGAAATCTGCAGAGGGGGTTTTGGCAAAATGTGACCCATCGCCGCTCTCAGTAATTGGCATATTGTCGGTATAAAATGAAATAATTTCAAACTGCAAATACGTGCAGAGAGCCCGAATTTGAATCCAAAATATGTCTCAAGCGTCGAATTTGGGATGTTTGGGACATTTTGAAAACTGCAGGTGGTGTTTGGGCAAAATGTGACCCATCGCTGCTTTCAGTGATTGGCATATTTTCAGTATAAAAATTCGTAATTTCAAACTGGGAATACGTACAGAGAGCCAGAATTTGGCTCCAAAATATAGCTCAAGGGTCGAATTTGAGATGTTTGTGATATTTTGAAAACTGCAGGGAGGGTTTGGGCAAAATGTGATCCATCGCCGCTTTCAGTAATTGGCATATTTTCGGTATAAAAAGTCGTAATTTCAAACTGCGAATACGTTCAGAAAGCCAGAATTTGGCTCCAAAATATGGCTCAAGCGTGGAATTTAGGATATTTGGGATATTCTGAAAACTGCAGGAAGGGTTAGGGCAAAATGTGATCCATCGCTGATTTCAGTAATTGTCATATTTTCGGTATAAAAAGTAGTAATTTCAAACTGCGAATACTTGCAGAGAGCCAGAATTTGGCTACAAAATATGACTCAAGCGTCGAATTTGGGATGTTTGGGATACTTTGAAAACTGTAGGGAGTGTTTGGGCAAAATGTGATCCATCGCCGCTTTCAGTAATATGTATATTTTCGGTATAAAAAGTCGTAATTTCAAACTGCGAATACGTGAAGAGAGTCAGAATTTGGCTCCAAAATTAGGATCAAAGGTCGAATTTGGGATGATTTGGATATTTGGCAAGCTGCAGGGAGGGTTTGGGCAAAATGTGATCCATCGCCGCTCTCAGTAGTTGGCATATTTTCAGTAAAAAAAGTCGTAATTTCAAACTGCGAATACGTGCAGAGAAGCAGAATTTGGCTCCAAAATATGACTCAAGCGTCGAATTTGGGATTTTTGGGATATTTTGAAAACTGCAGGGAGTGTTTGGGCAAAATGTGATCCATCGCCGCTTTCAGTAATTGGTATATTTTCGGTATAAAAAGTCGTAATTTTAAACTGCAAATACGTGCTGAGAGCCAGAATTTGGCTAAAAAATATTGCTCAAGCGTCAAATTTGTTATGTTTTGGATATTTTGAAAATTAGAGTTAGGGTTTGGGTAAAAGGTGATCCATCGCCGCTCTCAGTAATTGGCATTTTTTCGGTATAAAAAGTCGTAATTTCAAACTGCGAATACGTGCAGACAGCGAGAATTTGGCTCCAAAATTCAGCCTCTGCATCATTCTCTTCAGCCTCTGCATTCCTCTCTTGAACTCCTGCATCCCTCTCATGAGCCTCTGCATCCCTCTCTTGAGCCTTTGCAACACTCTCTTAAGCCTCTGCATCCCTCTCTTGAGCCTCTGCATCACTATCAAGAGCCTCTGCATCCCTCTCTTGAGCCTCTGCATCCTTCACTTGAGCCTCTGCATCCCTCTCTTGAGCCTCTGCATCCCTCTCTTGAACCTCTGCATCCCTCTCTTAAGCCTCTGCATCACTCTCTTCAGCCTCTGCATCACTCTCTTCAAAATGTGATCCTTCGCCGCGCTCAATAATTGGCTTATTTTCCCTATAAAAAGTAGTCATTTCAAACTGCGAATACGTGCAGAGAGTCAGAATTTGGTTACAAAATATAGCTCAAGGGTCGAATTTGGGATGTTTGGGAAATTTTGAAAACTGCAAGGGGGTTTTGGCAAAATGTGACCTATCGCTGCTTTTAATTATTGACATATTTTCAGTATAAAAATTCGTAATTTCAAACTGCGAATACGTGCAGAGAGTCAGAATTTAGCTCTAAAATTACGATCAAGGGTCGAATTTGGGATGTTTGGGGTATTTTGAAAACTGCAGGGAGGGTTTGGGCAAAATGTGATACATAGCTGCTCTCAGTAATTGGCATTATTTCGGTATAAAGAGTCGTAATTTCAAACTGCGAATACTTGCAGACAGCCAGAATTTGGCTCCAAAATATAGCTCAAGGGTCGAATTTGGGATGTTTAGGATATTTTGAAAACTGCAGGGGGGTTTGGGCAAAATGTGACCCATCGCTGCTTTCAGTGATTGGCATATTTTCAGTATAAAAAGTCGTAATTTCAAACTGGGAATACGTGCAGAGAGCCAGAATTTGGCTCCAAAATATAGCTCAAAGGTTGAATTTGGGATGTTTGAGATATTTTGAAAAGTGCAGGGAGGGTTTGGGCAAAATGTGATCCATCGCCGCTTTCAGTAATTGGCATATTTTCCGTATAAAAATTCGTAATTTCAAACTGGGAATACGTGCAGAGAGCCAGAATTTGGCTCCAAAATATAGCTCAATGGTCGAATTTGGGATGTTTGGGATATTTTGAAAACTGCAGTGAGGGTTTGGGCAAAATGTGATCCATCGCCGCTTTCAGTAATTGGCATATTTTCGGTATAAAAAGTCGAAATTTCAAACTGGGAATACGTGCAGAGAGCAGGAATTTGGCTTCAAAATATGGCTCAAGGGTCGACTTTTGGATGCTTTGGATATTTTGAAAAGTGCAGGGAGGGTTTGGACAAAATGTGATCCATCGCCGCACTTAGTAATTGGCATATTTTCAGTATAAAAAGTCGTAATTTCAAACTGCGAATACGTGCAGAGTGCCAGAATTTGGCTCTAAAATATGTCTCAAGCGTCGAATTTAGGATATTTGGGATATTTTGAAAACTGCAGGGAGTGTTTGGGCAAAATGTGATCCATCACCGCTCTCAGAAATTGGTATATTTTCGGTATAAAAAGTCGTAATTTCAAACTGCGAATACGTGCAGAGAGCCAGAATTCGGCTCCAAAATATGTCTCAAGGTTCGAATTTGGGATGTTTTTGATATTTTGAAAACTGCAGGGAGGGTTTTGGCAAAATGTGATCCATCGTCGCTCTCAGTAATTGGCATATTTTCGGTATAAAAAATCGTAATTTCAAACTACGAATACGTGCAGAGAGCCAGAATTTGGCTACAAAATATTGCTCAAGGGTCGAATTTGGGATGTTTGGGATATTTTGAAAACTGCAGGGGGGTTTGGGCAAAATGTGACCTATCGCTGCTTTTAGTTATTGGCATATTTTCAGTATAAAAATTCGTAATTTCAAACTGCGAATACGTGCAGAGAGTCAGAATTTGGCTCCAAAATTAGGATCAAGGGTCGAATTTGGGATGTTTGGGGTATTTTGAAAACTGCAGGGAGGGTTTGGGTAAAATGTGATAAATAGCCGCTTGCAGTAATTGGAATTTTTTCAGTATAAAAAGTCGTAATTTCAAACTGCAAATACGTGCAGACAGCCAGAATTTGGCTCCAAAATATAGCTCAAGGATCGAATTTTGGATGTTTGGGATATTTTGTAAACTGCAGGGAGGGTTTGGGCAAAATGAGATCCATCGCAGCTCTCAGATACTATCATATTTTTGGTATAAAAAGTCGTAATTTCAAACGGCGAATACGTGCAGAGAGCCAGAATTTGGCTCCAAAATATGGCTCAAGGATCGAATTTGGGATGTTTGGGATATTATGAAAACTGCATGGGGGTTTGGGCAAAATGTGACCCATCGCTGCTTTCAGTAATTGGCCTATTTTCAGTATAAAAAGTCGTAATTTCAAACTGCGAATACGTGCTGAGAGCCAGAATTTGGCTTCAAAATGAGGCTGAAGGTTCGAATTTGGGATGTTTGCGATATTTTGAAAACTGCAGGGAGGGTTTGGGAAAAATGTGATCCATCGTCGCTCTCAGTAATTAACATATTTTCAGTATAAAAAGGCGTAATTTCAAACTGCGAATACGTGCAGAGAGCCAGAATTTGGCTACAAAATATGACTCAAGCGTCGAATTTGGGATGTTTGGGATATTTTGAAAACTGCAGGGAGTGTTTGGGCAAAACGTGATCCATCGCCGCTTTCAGTAATATGTATATTTTCGGTATAAAAAGTCGTAATTTCAAACTGCGAATACGTGCTGAGAGCCAGAATTTGGCTAAAAAATATTGCTCAAGCGTCAAATTTGTTATGTTTTGGATATTTTGAAAATTGCAGTTAGGGTTTGGGTAAAAGGTGATCCATCGCCGCTCTCAGTAATTGGCATTTTTTCGGTATAAAAAGTCGTAATTTCAAACCGCGAATACGTGCAGACAGCCAGAATTTGGCTCCAAAATTCAGCCTCTGCATCATTCTCTTCAGCCTCTGCATTCCTCTCTTGTACTCCTGCATCCCTCTCTTGAGCCTTTAAAACACTCTCTTAAGCCTCTGCATCCCTCTCTTGAGCCTTTGCATCACTATCAAGAGCCGCTGCATCCCTCTCTTGAGCCTCTGCATCCTTCTCTTGAGCCTCTGCATCCCTCTCTTGAGCCTTTGCATCACTCTCTTAAGCCTCTGCATCACTCCCTTGAGCCTCTGCATCACTCTCGTAAGCCTCTGCATAACTCTCTTGAGTCTCTGCATCACTCTCTTGAGCCTCTATATCCCTCTCTTGAGCCTCTGCAACACTCTCTTCAGCCTCTGCATCACTCTCGTAAGCCTCTGCATCAGTCTCTTGAGCCTCAGCACAACTCTTTTTAGCCTCTGCATCACTCTCTTGAGCCTCTGCATCTCTCTCTTGAGCCTCTGCAACACTCTCTTCAGCCTCTGCATCACTCTCTTAAGCCTCTGCATCACTGTCTTCGGCCTCTGCATCACTCTCTTAAGCCTCTGCTTACCTCTCTTGATCATCTGCATCACTCTCTTGAGCCTCTGCATCACTCTCATGATCCTCTGCATCACTCGCTTGAGCCTCTGCATCACTCTCTTGAACCTCTACATCACACTCTTGAGCCTCTGCATCATTCTCTTGAGCCTCTGCATCCCTCTCTTAAGCCTCTACATCATTCTCTTGAGCCTCTGCATTACTCTTTTGAGCTTCTGCATCACTCTCTTAAACCTCTGCATCTCTCTCTTCACCCTCTGCATCACTCTCTTTAGCCTCTGCATCCCTCTCTGGAGCCTGAGCATCCCTCTCTTAAGCCTCTGCATCACTCGCTGGAGCCTCTGCATCCCTCTCTTGAACTCCTGCATCCCTCTCATGAGCCTCTGCATCCCTGTCTTGAACTCCTGCATCCCTCTCATGAGCCTCTGCATCCCTCTATTCAGTCTTTGCATTACTCTCCTAAGCCTCTGCATCACTCTCTTGGGCCCCTGCATCCCTCTCTTGAGCCTCTCCATATCTCTCACCATCCTCTGCATCCCTCTCTTGAGCATCTGCATCACTCTCCTGGGCCCCTGCATCCCTCTCCTAGCCTCTCCATCACTTTCTTGAGCCTCTGCATCAACCTCTTAAGCCTCTGCATCACTATTTTGAGAGTCTGCATCACTTTCTTAAGCCTCTGCATCCCTTTCTTGAGCCTCTGCATCCCTCTCATGAACTCTTGCATCCCTCTCATGAGCCTCTGCATCCCTCTCCTGAGCCTTTGCATCCCTCTCTTGAGCCTCTGCATCCCACTCTTGAGCCTCTGCATCCCTCTCTTAAGCCTCTGCATCACTCTCTTCAGCCTCTGCATCACTCTCCTTAGCTTTTGAATCACTCTCTTCAGCCTCTACATCCCTCTCTTGAGACTCTGCATCACTCTCGTAAGGCTCTGCATCATTCTCTTGAGCCTCTGCATAACTCTCTTGAGTCTTTGCATCACTCTCATGAGCCTCTGCATTCCTCTCTTGAGCCTCTGCAACACTCTCTTCAGCCTCTGCATCACTCTCTTAAGCCTCTGCATCCCTCTCCTGAACTCCTGCATCCCTCTCATGAGCCTCTGCATCCCTCTCCTGAGCCTTTGGATAACTCTCTTCAGCCTCTGTATCCCTCTCTTGAGCCTCTGCAACGCAAACACATAATTGATCAGAAAATAACCTTAAATATTTCGTTTTCAATCATCTATTTGTTTCTCGTTAAAATACTGAGTAGGTCATTGAAAATGGGAGAAGTTCTGTTTTAATTGCATATATCGACGTTTCAGCCGGATTAGAACGGTTTTACGTGTACATCTTCCATCGGTAATATAAACCAAAAATCAGGAACATTTTAGTAAATTCTAATGAAAACATATTGATTTTTATCAATTGTATTTGAAACAACATTGTCATATGTCTTTTCTTGGATCTGAATAATACGAAACCTCCCTCTATGATTTGAAGTTAAAATCCTCAAATATGGTATTATAGTGACTTTTTCACGTTATTCATGTAGTGTGATTTTACGTATATATATTCGTTTTTACCAATATTTCGATACTACTTCATGTTTTCTCACGATATGTGATTTGGCCTTCAAATCTCAGATTTTCGCATAATATTGCATTTTAAGCAAGTTTTCTTGCATTTTGTTTCGTACTAAAAATCATCGAATTCAGCAGTATTTTGACGTTTATCATCCCCTTTTCCTTTATGTAATATAAACAAAATATCATCGAATTAGGCAATATTTTGCTGTTTTTCCACGTTATTGTGAATTTTCAGTTTATTGCTATTAATTCATTAAATATACGATAAAAATGATGCAAACACATAATTGATTAGAAATTAACCTTAAACACTTCATTTTCAATCAACTATTTGTTTCTCGTTAAAATACTGAGTAAGATATTGTAAAGGGGAGAAGTTCTGTTTTTATTGCATATATCGACGTTTCAGCCGGATTAGAGCGGTTTTATGTGTACATTTTCCATCGGTAATATAAACGGAAAATCAGGAACATTTTAGTTAATTCTAATGAAAACACATTGATTTTTATCATTTGTATTTGAAACAACATTGTCATATGTCTTTTCTTGGATCTAAATAATACGAAACCTCGCTCTATGATTTGAAGTTAAAATCCTCAAATATGGTATTATAGTGACTTTTTTCACGTTATGCATATAGTGTGATTTTACGTATATATATATTCGTTTTACCAATATTTCGATAATACTTCATGTTTTCTCACGATATGTGATTTGGCCTTCAAATCTCAGATTTTCGCATAATATTGCATTTTAAGCAAGATTTCTTGCATTTTGTTTCGTACTAAAAATCATAGAATTCAGCAATATTTTGACGTTTATCATCCCCTTTTCCTTTATGTGATATAAACAAAATATCATCGAATTAGGCAACATTTTGCTGTTTTTCCACGTTATTGTGAATTTTCAGTTTATTGTAATAATTCATTATATATACGATAAAAATGATGCAAACACATAATTGATTTGATAATAACCTTAAACACTTCATTTTCAATCAACTATTAGTTTCTCGTTAAAATACTGAGTAAGATATTGGAAAGGGGAGAAGTTCTGTTTTTATTGCATATATCGACGTTTCAGCCGGATTAAAGCGGTTTTACGTGTACATCTTCCATCGGTAATATATACGGAAAATCAGGAACATTTTAGTTAATTCTAATGAAAACACATTCATTTTTATCATTTGTATTTGAAACAACATTGTCATATGTCTTTTCTTGGATCTAAATAATGCGAAACCTCGCTCTATGATTTGAAGTTAAGATCCTCAAATATGGTAATATAGTGACTTTTTCACGTTATTCATTTAGTGTAATTTTACGTATATATATTCGTTTCTACCAATATTTCGATACTACTTCATGTTTTCTCACGATATGTGATTTGGCCTTCAAATCTCAGAATTTCGCAAATTTTGAATCTTTAAGCAAGTTTTCTTGCATTTTGTTTGGTACTAAAAATCATCGAATATAGCAATATTTTGATCTTTTTTCATCCCCTTTTCCTTTATGTGATTTAAACAAAATATCATCGAATTAGGCCGTTTTTCCACGTTTTTGTGAATTTTCAGTTTATTGTTATTAATTCATTATATATTCGATAAAAATTATGCAAACACATAATTGATCAGAAAATAACCTTAAATATTTCGTTTTCAATCATCTATTTGTTTCTCGTTAAAATACTGAGTAGGTCATTGAAAATGGGAGAAGTTCTGTTTTAATTGCATATATCGACGTTTCAGCCGGATTAGAACGGTTTTACGTGTACATCTTCCATCGGTAATATATACGGAAAATCAGGAACATTTTAGGTAATTCTAATGAAAACACATTCATTTTTATCAATTGTATTTGAAACAACATTGTCATATGTCTTTTCTTGGATCTAAATAATACGAAACCTCGCTCTATGATTTGAAGTTAAAATCCTCAAATATGGTAATAGAGTGACTTTTTTCACGTTATTCATGTAGTGTGATTTTACGTATATATATTCGTTTTTACCAATATTTCGATACTACTTCATGTTTTCTCACGATATGTGATTTGGCCTTCAAATCTCAGAATTTCGCAAATTTTGCATCTTTAAGCAAATTTTCTTGCATTTTGTTTTGTACTAAAAATCATCGAATTTAGCAATATTTTGACCTTTATTATCCCCTTTTCATTTATGTGATTTAAACAAAATATCATCGAATTAGGCAATATTTTGCCGTTTTTCCACGTTTTTGTGTATTTTCGGTTTATTGTTATTAATTCATTAAATATACGATAAAAATTATGTAAACACATAACCGATGGAACATTAGCTAAAATGTTTCTGATTTTCCGTTTATATTACCGATGGAAGATGTACACGTAAAACCGCTCTAATCCGGCTTAAACGTCGATATATGGAATAAAAACAGAACTTTTCCCCTTTCCAATATCTTACTCAGTATTTTAACGAGAAACAAATAGTTGTTTGAAAATGAAGTGTTTAAGGTTAATTTCTAATCAATTATGTGTTTGCATCATTTTATCGTATATTTAATGAATTAATAGCAATAAACTGAAAATTCACAAAAACGTGGAAAAACAGCAAAATATTGCCTAATTCGATGATATTTTGTTTATATCACATAAAGGAAAAGGGGATGATAAACGTCAAAATATTGCTGAATTCGAGGATTTTTAGTCCGAAACAAAATGCAAGAAACCTTGCTTAAAATGCAATATTATGCGAAAATCTTAGATTTGAAGGCCAAATCACATATCGTGATACTACATGAAATAGTATCGAAATATTGGTAAAAATGAATATATTTACGTAATATCAAACTACATGAAAAACGTGAAAAAAGTCATTATTATACCAAATTTGAGGATTTTAACTTCGAATCATATAGCGACGTTACGTATTTTTTAGACCCTAGAAAAGACGTATAAACATGTTTCTTCTATACAAATGATAAAAATCAATGTGTTTTCATTAAAATTAACTAAAATGTTCCTGATTTTCGGTTTATATTACCGATGGAAGATGTACACGTAAAACCGCTCTAATCCGGCTGAAACGTCGATATATGCAATAAAAACAGATCCTCTCCCCTTTTCAATATCTTAATCAGTATTTTAACGAGAAACAAATAGATGATTGAAAATGAAGTATTTAAGGTTATTTTCTTATCAATTATGTGTTTGCATAATTTTTATCGCATATTTAATGAATTAATAACAATAAACTAAAAATTCACAAAAACGTGGAAAAACGGCAAAATATTGCCTAATTCGAAGCTATTTTGTTTAAATCACATAAAGGAAAAGGGGATAATAAAGGTCAAAATATTGCTAAATTCGATGATTTTTAGTACAAAAGAAAATGCAAGAAAACTTGCTTAAAGATGCAAAATTTGCGAAATTCTGAGATTTGAAGGCCAAATCACATATCGTGAGAAAACATGAAGTAGTATCGAAATATTGGTAAAAACGAATATATATACGTAAAATCACACTACATGAATAACGTGAAAAAAGTCACTCTATTACCATATTTGAGGATTTTAACTTCAAATCATAGAGCGAGGTTTCGTATTATTTAGATCCAAGAAAAGACATATGACAATGTTGTTTCAAATACAAATGATAAAAATCAATGTGTTTTCATTAGAATTAGCTAAAATGTTTCTGATTTTCCGTTTAAATTACCGATGGAAGATGTACACGTAAAACCGCTCTAATCCGGCTGAAACGTCGATATATGGAATAAAAACAGAACTTTTCCCCTTTCCAATATCTTACTCAGTATTTTACCGAGAAACAAATAATTGATTGAAAATGAAGTGTTTAAGGTTAATTTCTAATCAATTATGTGTTTGCATCATTTTATCGTATATTTAATGAATTAATAGCAATAAACTGAAAATTCACAAAAACTTGGAAAAACAGCAAAATATTGCCTAATTCGATGATATTTTGTTTATATCACATAAAGGAAAAGGGGATGATAAACGTCAAAATATTGCTGAATTCGATGATTTTTAGTACGAAACAAAATGCAAGAAACCTTGCTTAAAATGCAATATTATGCGAAAATCTGAGATTTGAAGGCCAAATCACATATCGTGATACTACATGAAATAGTATCGAAATATTGGTAAAAATGAATATTTTTACGTAATATCAAATACATGAAAAACGTGAAAAAAGTCATTATTATACCAAATTTGAGGATTTTAACTTCGAATCATAGAGCGACGTTACGTATTTTTTAGACCCTAGAAAAGACGTATAAAGATGTTTCTCCTAATACAAATGATAAATCAATGTGTTTTCATTAAAATTAACTAAAATGTTCCTGATTTTCGGTTTATATTACCGATGGAAGATGTACATGTAAAACCATTCTAATCCGGCTGAAACGTCGATATATGCAATAAAAACAGAACTTCTCCCCCTTTCAATATCTTACTCAGTATTTTAACGAGAAACAAATAGATGATTGAAAATGAAGTATTTAAGGTTATTTTCTGATCAATTATGTGTTTACATAATTTTTATCGTATATTTAATGAATTAATAACAATAAACCGAAAATTTACAAAAACGTGGAAAAACGGCAAAATATTGCCTAATTCGATGATATTTTGTTTAAATCACATAAATGAAAAGGGGGATAATAAAGGTCAAAATATTGCTAAATTCGATGATTTTTAGTACAAAACAAAATGCAAGAAAATTTGCATAAAGATGCAAAATTTGCGAAATTCTGAGATTTGAAGGGCAAATCACATCGTGAGAAAACATGAAGTAGTATCGAAATATTGGTAAAAACGAATATATATACGTAAAATCACACTACATGAATAACGTGAAAAAAGTCACTCTATTAAAATATTTGAGGATTTTAACTTCAAATCATAGAGCGAGGTTTCGTATTATTTAGATCCAAGAAAAGACATATGACAATGTTGTTTCTAATACAAATGATAAAAATCAATGTTTTTCATTAGAATTAACTAAAATGTTCCTGATTTTCCGTTTATATTACCGATAAAAGATGTACACGTAAAACCGTTCTAATCCGGCTGAAACGTCGATATATGGAATAAAAACAAAACTTTTCCCCTTTCCAATATCTTACTCAGTATTTTAACGAGAAACAAATAGATGATTGAAAATGAAGTTTTTAAAGTTAATTTCTAATCAATTATGTGTTTGTATCATTTTTATCGTATATTTAATGAATTAATAGCAATAAACTGAAAATTCACAAAAACGTGGAAAAACAGCAAAATATTGCCTAATTCGCTGATATTTTGTTTATATCACATAAAGGAAAAGGGGATGATAAACGTCAAAATATTTGCTGAATTCGACGATTTTTAGTCCGAAACAAAATGCAAGAAACCTTCCTTAAAATGCAATATTATGCGAAAATCTGAGATTTGAAGGCCAAATCACATATCGTGATACTACATGAAATAGTATCGAAATATTGGTAAAAATGAATATATTTACGTATTATCAAACTACATGAAAAACGTGAAAAAAGTCATTATTATACCAAATTTGAGGATTTTAACTTCGAATCATAGAGCGACGTTACGTATTTTTTAGACCCTAGAAAAGACGTATAAACATGTTTCTTCTATACAAATGATAAAAATCAATGTGTTTTCAGTAAAATTAACTAAAATGTTCCTGATTTTCGGTTTATATTACCGATGGAAGATGTACACGTAAAACCGTTCTAATCCGGCTGAAACGTCGATATATGCAATAAAAACAGATCTCCCCTTTTCAATATCTTAATCAGTATTTTAACGAGAAACAAATAGATGATTGAAAATGAAGTATTTAAGGTTATTTTCTTATCAATTATGTGTTTGCATAATTTTTATCGCATATTTAATGAATTAATAACAATAAACTGAAAATTCACAAAAACGTGGAAAAACGGCAAAATATTGCCTAATTCGATGCTATTTTGTTTAAATCACATAAAGGAAAAGGGGATAATAAAGGTCAAAATATTGCTAAATTCGATGATTTTTAGTACAAAACAAAATGCAAGAAAACTTGCTTAAAGATGCAAAATTTGCGAAATTCTGAGATTTGAAGGCCAAATCACATATCGTGAGAAAACATGAAGTAGTATCAAAAGATTGGTAAAAACGAATATATATACGTAAAATCACACTCCACGAATAACGTGAAAAAAGTCACTATATTACCATATTTGAGGATTTTAACTTCAAATCATAGAGCGAGGTTTCGTATTATTTAGATCCAAGAAAAGACAATGACAATGTTGTTTCTAATACAAATGATAAAAATCAATGATTTTCATTAGAATTAACTAAAATGTTCCTGATTTTCCATTTATATTACCGATAAAAGATGTACACGTAAAACCGTTCAAATCCGGCTGAAACGTCGATATATGCAATAAAAACAAAACTTTTCCCCTTTCCAATATCTTACTCAGTATTTTAACGAGAAACAAATAGATGATTGAAAATGAAGTTTTTAAGGTTAAATTCTAATCAATTATGTGTTTGTATCATTTTTATCGTATATTTAATGAATTAATAGCAATAAACTGAAAATTCACAAAAACGTGGAAAAACAGCAAAATATTGCCTAATTCGCCATTATTTTGTTTATATCACATAAAGGAAAAGGGGATGATAAACGTCAAAATATTGCTGAATTCGATGATTTTTAGTCCGAAACAAAATGCAAGAAACCTTGCTTAAAATGCAATATTATGCGAAAATCTGAGATTTGAAGGCCAAATCACATATCGTGATACTACATGAAATAGTATCAATATATTGGTAAAAATGAATATATTTACGTAGTATCAAACTACATGAAAAACGTGAAAAAAGTCATTATTATACCAAATTTGAGGATTTTAACTTCGAATCATAGAGCGACGTGCATCGCCCTCTTAAGCCTCTGCATCCCTCTTTTGAGCCTCTGCATCCAATCAAGAGCCTTTGCATCTCTCTCGTGAACTCCTGCATCCCTCTTATGAGCCTCTGCATCCCTCTCTTGAGCCTCTGCATCACTCTTGAGCCTCTGCATCCCTCTCTTGAGCCTCTGCATCCCTCTCTTAAGCCTTTGCATCACTCACTTTAGCCTCTGCATCACTCTCGTAAGCCTCCGAATCAGTCTCTTGAGCCTCTGCATCCCTCTCTAGAGCCTCTGCATCTCTCTCTTCTTGCTCTGCATCACACTCTTAAGCCTCTGCTTCCCTCTCTTGATCCTCTGCATCACTCTCTTGATCCTCTGCATCACTCTCTTGAGCCTCTGCATCACTCTCTTGAGCCTCTGCATCCCTCTCTTGAGACTCTGCATCATTCTCCTAAGCCTCTGCATCACTCTCTTAAGCGTCTGCATCCCTCTCTTGAGCCTCTGCATCACTCTCTTGAGCCTCTGCATCACTCTTTTGATCCTCTGCATCACTTTCTTGGCCCTCTCCATCCCTCTCTTGAGCCTCTGCATCACTTTCTTAAGCCTCTGCATCACTCTTTAGAGTCTCTGCATCTCTCTCTTCTGCCTCTGCATCACTCTCTTGAGCCTCTGCATCTCTCTCTTGAGCCTCTGCATCACTCTCTTGAGCCTCTGCATCACTCTCTTGACACTCTCCATCCCTCTCTTGAGCCTCTGCATCCCTCTCTTGAGCCTTTGCCTCACTCTCTTAAGCATCTGCATCCCTCTCTTGATCCTCTGCATCACTCCCGTAAGTCTCTACATCCCTCTCTTGATCCTCTGCATCACTCTCTTGAGCCTCTGCATAACTCTCTTGAGTGTCTGCATCACTCTCTTGAGCCTCTGAATCCCTCTCTTGAGCCTCTGCATCACTCTCTCGAGCCTCTGCATCACTCTCTTGATCCTCTGCATCACTCTCTTGAGCCTCTGCATCACTCTCTTAAGCCTCTGCAACACTCTCTAGAGCCTTTGCATCTCTCTCTTCTGCCTCTGCATCACTCTCTTAAGCCTCTGCTTCCCTCTCTTGATCCTCTGCATCACTCTCTTGAGCCTCTGCATCACTCTCTTGAGCCTCTGCATCCCTCTCTCGAGCCTCTGCATCATTCTCCAAAGCCTCTGCACCACTCTCTTGAGCCTCTGCAGAGCCTCTGCTCTCTATAGGCTCAAGAGAATGATGTAGAGGCTTAAGAGAAGGATGTAGAGGCTCAAGAGAATGATGCAGAGGCTCATGAGAGTGATGCAGAGGATCAAGAGAATGATGCAGAGGCTGAAGAGAGAGATGCAGAGGCATAAGAGAATGATGCAGAGTCTCAAGAGAGTGATAAAGGGGCTCAAGAGAATGATGTAGACGCTTAAGAGAGGGATGTAGAGGCTCAAGAGAATGATGCAGAGGCTCAAGAGACAGATGAAGAGGGTTAGGAGAGTGATGCAGAGGCTCAAGAGAGTGATGGAGGGGCTCAAGAGAATGATGCAGAGGCTGAAGACAGTGATGCAGAGGTTTAAGAGAGGGATGCAGAAGCTCAAGAGTGTGATGCAGTGTCTTAATAGAGGGATGCAGAGGCTCAAGAGAGTGATGCAGAGGCTCAAGAGAGTGCTGCAAAAGGTTCAAGAGAGGGATGCTGAGGATCCAGAGAGGGATGCAGAGGCTGAAGAGAGTGATGCAGAGGCTCAAGAGAGTGATGCAGAGGATCAAGAGAGGGAAGCAGAGGCTTAAGAGAGTGATGCAGAGGCTGAAGAGAGTGATGCAGAGGCTCTAGAGAGTGATGCAGAGGCTTAAGAGAGTTATGCAGAGGCTTAAGAAAGGGATGCAGAGGCTCAAGAGAGGGATGCAGAGGCTCAAGAGAGTGATGCAGAGACTGAAGAGTGTGATGCAGAGGCTCGAGGGAGTTATGCAGAGCCTCAAGAGAGGGATTCAGAGGCTTAAGAGAGTGATGCAGAGGCTGAAGAGAGTGTTGCAGAGTCTCAAGAGAGGGATGAAGAGGCTCATGGGAGTGATTCAGAGGCTCAAGAGAGTGATGCAGAGGCTCAAGAGAAGGATCTAGAGGCTTAAGAGAGTGATGCAAAGGCTCAAGAGAGGGATGCAGAGGCTCATTAGAGGGATGCAGGAGTTCAAGAGAGGGATGCAGATGTTCAAGAGAGTGATTCAGAAGCTTACGAGAGTGATGAAGTGGCTTAAGAGAGTGATGCAGTGTCTTAATAGAGGGATGCAGAGGCTCAAGAGAGTGATGCAGAGGCTCAAGAGAGTGCTGCAAAAGGTTCAAGAGAGGGATGCTGAGGATCCAAAGAAGGATTCAGAGGCTGAAGAGAGTGATGCAGAGGCTCAAGAGAGTGATGCAGAGGATCAAGAGAGGGAAGCAGAGGCTTAAGAGAGTGATGCAGAGGCTGAAGAGAGTGATTCAGAGGCTCAAGTGAGGGATGTAGAGGTTCAAGAGAGTGATGCAGAGGCTGAAGAGAGTGATGCAGGGACTCAAGAGAGGGATGCAGAGGCTCATGAGAGTGATTCAGAGGCTTACGAGAGTGATGCAAATGCTTAAGAGAGGGATGCAGAGGATTAAGAGAGTGATGCAGAGACTAAAGTGAGTGATGCAGAGGCTCAAGAGAGGGATGTAGAGGCTCAAGAGAGTGATGCAGAGGCTGAAGAGAGTGATGCAGGGGCTCAACAGACTGATGCAGAGGCTCATGAGAGGGATGCATCGGCTTAAGAGAGTGATGCAGAGGCTTAAGAGAGTGATGCAGAGGCTTAACATTGTCATATGTCGTTTTCTTGGATCTAAATAATACGAAACTTCGCTCTATGATTTGAAGTTAAGATCCTCAAATATGGTAATATAGTGACTTTTTTCACGTTATTCATTTAGTGTAATTTTACGTATATATATTCATTTCTACCAATATTTCGATACTACTTCATGTTTTCTCACGATATGTGATTTGGCCTTCAAATCTCAGAATTTCGCAAATTTTGAATCTTTAAGCAAGTTTTCTTGCATTTTGTTTTGTACTAAAAATCATCGAATTTAGCAATATTTTATCTTTCAAAATATCCCCAGGATCCCAAATTCGACCCTTGAGCCATATTTTGGAGCCAAATTCTGGCTCTCTGCACGTATTCGCAGTTTGAAATTACGACTTTTTATACCGAAAAAATGTCATTTACTGAGAGAGGCGATGGATCACATTTTGCCCAAACCCTCCCTGCACTTTTCAAAATATCCAAAAACATCCAAAAGTCGACCCTTGAACCATATTTTGAAGCCAAATTCCTGCTCTCCGCACGTATTCCCAGTTTAAAATTACGACTTTTTATACTGAAAATATGTCAATCACTGAAAGCGGCGATGGGTCACATTTTGCCCAAACCTCCCTGCAGTTTTCAAAATATCCCAAACATCCCAAATTCGACGCTTGAGACATATTTTGGAGTCAAATTCGGGCTCTCTGCACGTATTCGCAGTTTGAATTTATTTCATTTTATACCGACATTATGCCAATTACTGAGAGCGGCGATGGGTCACATTTTGCCCAAACCCCATTACAGTTTTCAAAATATCCCAAACATCCCAAATTCGACCCTTGAGCTATATTTTGGAGCCAAATTCTGGCTCTCGGCACGTATTCCCAGTTTGAAATTACGACTTTTTATACTGAAAATATGCCAATCACTGAAAGCAGCGATGTGTCGCATTTTGCCCAAACCGCCCTGCAGTTTTCAAAATATCCCAAACATCCCAAATACGGCGCTTGAGACATATTTTGGAGTCAAATTCGGGCTCTTTGCACGTATTCGCAGTTAAAATTATGTAATTTTATACCGACAATATGCCAATTAATGAGAGCGGCGATGGGTCACAATTTGCCCAAACCCCCCTGCACTTTTCAAAATATCCCAAACATCCCAAATTCGACCCTTGAGCTATATTTTGGAGTCAAATTCTGGCTGTTTGCACGTATTCGCAGTTTGAAATTACGAATTTTTATACTGAAAATATGTCAATAATTAAAAGCAGCTATAGGTCACATTTTGCCAAAACCCCCTTGCAGTTTTCAAAATTTCCCAAACATCCCAAATTCGACCCTTGAGCTATATTTTGTAACCAAATTCTGGCTCTCTGCACGTATTCGCAGTTTGAAATGACTACTTTTTATACGGAAAATAAGCCAATTGTTGAGCGCGGCGAAGGATCACATTTTGAAGAGAGTGATGCAGAGGCTGAAGAGAGTGATGCAGAGGCTTAAGAGAGGGATGCAGAGGTTCAAGAGAGGGATGCAGAGGCTCAAGAGAGGGATGCAGAGGCTCAAGAGAAGGATGCAGAGGCTCAAGAGAGGGATGCAGAGGCTCTTGATAGTGATGCAGAGGCTCAAGAGAGGAATGCAGAGGCTTAAGAGAGTGTTGCAAAGGCTCAAGAGAGGGATGCAGAGGCTCATGAGAGGGATACAGGAGTTCAAGAGAGGGATGCAGAGGCTGAAGAGAATGATGCAGAGGCTGAATTTTGGAGCCAAATTCTGGCTGTCTGCACGTATTCGCAGTTTGAAATTACGACTTTTTTTAAAGAAAATATACCAATTACTGAAAGCAGCGATGGATCACATTTTGCCCAAACCCTCCCTGCAGCTTGCCAAATATCCCAATCATCCCAAATTCGACATTTGATCCTAATTTTGGAGCCAAATTCTGACTGTCTGCACGTATTCGCAGTTTGAAATTACGAATTTTTATACTGAAAATATGTCAATAATTAAAAGCAGCTATAGGTCACATTTTGCCAAAACCCCCTTGCAGTTTTCAAAATTTCCCCAAACATCCCAAATTCGACCCTTGAGCTATATTTTGTAACCAAATTCTGGCTCTCTGCACGTATTCGCAGTTTGAAATGACTACTTTTTATACGGAAAATAAGCCAATTGTTGAGCGCGGCGAAGGATCACATTTTGAAGAGAGTGATGCAGAGGCTGAAGAGAGTGATGCAGAGGCTTAAGAGAGGGATGCAGAGGTTCAAGAGAGGGATGCAGAGGCTCAAGAGAGGGATGCAGAGGCTCAAGAGAAGGATGCAGAGGCTCAAGAGAGGGATGCAGAGGCTCTTGATAGTGATGCAGAGGCTCAAGAGAGGAATGCAGAGGCTTAAGAGAGTGTTGCAAAGGCTCAAGAGAGGGATGCAGAGGCTCATGAGAGGGATACAGGAGTTCAAGAGAGGGATGCAGAGGCTGAAGAGAATGATGCAGAGGCTGAATTTTGGAGCCAAATTCTGGCTGTCTGCACGTATTCGCAGTTTGAAATTACGACTTTTTATAAAGAAAATATACCAATTACTGAAAGCGGCGATGGATCACATTTTGCCCAAACCCTCCCTGCAGCTTGCCAAATATCCCAATCATCCCAAATTCGACCTTTGATCCTAATTTTGGAGCCAAATTCTGACTCTCTTCACGTATTCGCAGTTTGAAATTACGACTTTTTATACCGAAAATATACCAATTACTGAAAGCGGCGATGGATCACATTTTGCCCAAACACTATCTGCAGTTTTCAAAATATTCCAAACATCCCAACTTCGACGCTTGAGTCATATTTTGTAGCCAAATTCTGGCTCTCTGCACGTATTCGCAGTTTGAAATTACGACTTTTTATACCGAAAATATGTTTATTACTGAGAGCGACGATGGATCACATTTTGCCCAAACCCTCCCTGCAGTTTTCAAAATGTCGCAAACATCCCAAATTCGACCCTTCAGCCTCTTTGAGAGCCAAATTCTGGGTCTCTGCACGTATTCGCAGTTTGAAATTACGACTTTTTATACTGAAAATATGCCAATTACTGAAAGCAGCGATGGGTCACATTTTGCCCAAACCCCCATGCAGTTTTCATAATATCCCAAACATCCCAAATTCGATCCTTGAGCCATATTTTGGAGCCGAATTCTGGCTCTCTGCACGTATTCGCCGTTTGAAATTACGACATTTTATACCAAAAATATGCTAATTACTGAGAGCGGCGATGGATCACATTTTGCCCAAACCCTCCCTGCAGTTTGCAAAATATCCCAAACATCCAAAATTCGACCCTTGAGCTATATTTTTGAACCAAATTCTGCCTTTCTCCACGTACTCGCAGTTTGAAATTACGACTTTTTATACCGAAAATATGACAATTACAGAGAGCGGCGATGGATCACATTTTGCCCAAACCCTCCCTGCAGCTTGCCAAATATCCCAATCATCCCAAATTCGACCTTTGATCCTAATTTTGGAGCCAAATTCTGACTCTCTTCACGTATTCGCAGTTTGAAATTACGACTTTTTATACCGAAAATATACCAATTACTGAAAGCGGCGATGGATCACATTTTGCCCAAACACTCCCTGCAGTTTTCAAAATATTCCAAACATCCCAAATTCGACGCTTGAGTCATATTTTGTAGCCATATGCTGGCTCTCTGCACGTATTCGCAGTTTGAAATTACGACTTTTTATACCGAAAATATGTTAATTACTGAGAGCGACGATGGATCACATTTTGCCCTAACCCTTCCTGCAGTTTTCAAAATATCCCAACATCCTAAATTCCAAGCTTGAGCCATATTTTGGAGCCATATTCTGGCTTTCTGAACGTATTCGCAGTTTGAAATTATTTCATTTTATACTGAAAATATGCCAATTACTGCAAGCAGCGATGGGACACATTTTGCCCAAACCCCCCTGCAGTTTGCAAAATATCCCCAACATCCCAAATTCGAAAATTGAGCCATATTTTGGAGCCAAATTCTGGCTCTCTGCACGTATTCGCAGTTTGAAATTACGACTTTTTATACTTTTGTTTTAGATATATACAAGAGTTGTTACATTCTATTACAGCCGCTAGTACGCGTAGCGTTTCGGGCAGGTACCTTGAATACGATCCCCTGCCGCGAAGACTCGTTTTTTCATCCAAGTACACATTTTACTGTTGCGTAAACATAGGCTTCAGTTAAGGAATTACGCCCAGTAAATCCTCCCAGGCCAGGATACGAACCCATGACATAGCGCAAGCGGAACGCCAGGCAGGTGTCTTACCACTACACCACGGAGACTGTAAATCCAAAATCCATTTACAAAAAAATATGCTAATTACTGAGAGCAGCGATGGATCACATTTTGCCCAAACCCTCCCTGCAGATTTAAAAATATCCCCAGCATCCCAAATTCGACCCTTGAGACATATTTTGGAGCCAAATTCTGGCTCTCTGCACGTATTCGCAGTTTGAAATTACGACTTTTTACACCGAAAAAATGCCATTTACTGAGAGCGGCGATGGATCACATTTTGCCCAAACCCTCCCTGCACTTTTCAAAATATACAAAACATTCAAAAGTCGACCCTTGAGCCATATTTTGAAGCCAAATTCTGGCTCTCTGTACGTATTCCCAGTTTGAAATTACGAATTTTTGCGAAATTAGGAATTAAATTTATTTTTTACGAAAATAAAAAAAATTACGTACACTTTCGTTTTGAAAAAATACTTTCGTTTGTACACGTAGAGCGAGGTTTCGTATTATTTAGATCCAAGAAAAGACATATGAAAATGTTGTTTCAAATACAAATGATAAAAATCAATGTGTTTTCATTAGAATTAACTAAAATGTTCCTGATTTTCCGTTTATATTACCGATGGAAGATGTACACGTAAAACCGCTCTAATCCGGCTGAAACGTCGATATATGCAATAAAAACAGAACTTCTCCCCTTTCCAATATCTTACTCAGTATTTTAACGAGAAACAAATAGTTGATTAAAAATGAAGTGTTAAAGGTTAATTTTTAATCAATTATGTGTTTGCATCATTTTTAACGTATATTTAATGAAATAATAGCAATAAACTGAAAATTCACAAAAACGTGGAAAAACAGCAAAATATTGCCTAATTCGATGATATTTTGTTTATATCACATAAAGGAAAAGGGGATGATAAACGTCAAAATATTGCTGAATTCGATGATTTTTATTACGAAACTAAATGCAAGAAAACTTGCTTAAAATGCAATATTATGTGAAAATCTGAGATTTGAAGGCTAAATCACACATCGTGATACTACATGAAATAGTATCGAAATATTGGTAAAAAGAATATATATACGTAATATCAAACTACATGAAAAACGTGACAAAAGTCATTATTATACCAAATTTGAGGATTTTAACTTCGAATCATAGAGCTATGTTTCGTATTTTTTAGACCCTAGAAAACACGTATAAAGATGTTGCTTCCAATACAAATGATAAAAATCAATGTGTTTTCATTAAAATTAACTAAAATGTTCCTTATTTTCGGTTTATATTAACGATGGAAGATGTACACGTAAAACCGTTCTAATCCGGCTGAAACGTCGATATATGCAATAAAAACAGAACTTCTTCCCTTTTCAATATCTTACTCAGTATTTTAACGAGAAACAAATAGATGATTGAAAATGAAGTATTTAAGGTTATTTTCTGATCAATTATGTGTTTGCATAATTTTTCTCGTATATTTAATGAAATAATAACAATAAACTGAAAATTCACAAAAACGTTGAAAAACAGCAAAATATTGCCTAATTCGATGATATTTTGTTTATATCACAAAAAGGAAAAGGGGATGATAAACGTCAAAATATTGCTGAATTCGATGATTTTTAGTACGAAACAAAATGCAAGAAAACTTGCTTAAAATGCAATATTATGCGAAAATGTGAGATTTGAAGGCCAAATCACATATCGTGAGAAAACATGAAGTACTATCGAAATATTGGTAAAAACGAACATATATACGTAAAATCACACTACAAGAATAACGTGAAAAAAGTCACTATAATACCATATTTGAGGATTTTAACTTCAAATCATAGAGCGAGGCTTCGTATTATTTAGATCCAAGAAAAGACACATGACAATGTTGTTTCAAATACAAATGATAAAAATCAATGTGTTTTCATTAGAATTACCTAAAATGTTCCTGATTTTCCGTTTATATTACCGATGGAAGATGTACACGTAAAACCGCTCTAATCTGGCTGAAACGTCGATATATGCAATAAAAACAGAACTTCTCCCCTTTCCAATATCTTACTCAGTATTTTAACGAGAAACAAATATTTGATTTCTCTTGAGCATCTGCATCACTTTCTTAAGCCTCTGCATCCCGCTCTTGATCCTCTGCATCATTCTCTTGAGCCTCTGCATCATTCTCTTGAACCTCTGAATCCCTCTCTTGAGCCTCTGCATCACTCTCTCGAGCCTCTGCATCACTCTCTTGATCCTCTGCATCACTCTCATGGGCCTCTGCATCACTCTCTTATGCCTCTGCATCACTCTCTAGAGCCAATACATCACTCTCTTCACCTTCTGCATCACTCTCTCATGCCTCAGTATCACTCTCTTTAGCCTCTGAATCACTCTCTTGAGCCTCTACATCACTCTCTTCAGCCCCTGCATCCCTCTCTTGAGCCTCTGCATCACTCTCTTGAGCCTCAGCATCACTCTCTTAAGCCTCTGCACCACTCTCTTGAGCCTCTGTAAAACTCTCTTGAGTCTCTGCATCACTCTCTTGAGCCTCTGCATCTCTCTCTTGAGCCTCTGCATCCCTCTCTTGAGCCTCTGCATCACTCTCTTGAGCCTTGGCATCCCTCTCTTAATCCTCTGCAACACTCTCTTGAGCCTCTGCATCACTTTCGTAAGCCTCTGCATCCCTCTCATGACCCTCTGCATCCCTCTCTTGAGCCTCTGCATCACTCTCTAGAGCCTCTGCATCACTCTCTTGAGCCTCTGCATCACTCTCTTGAGCCTCTGCATCACTCCCTTGAACCTCTGCATCACTCTCTTAAGCCTCTGCATCCCTCTCTTGATCCTCTGCATCACTCTCTTGAGCCTCTGCATCACTCTCATGGGCCTCTGCATCACTCTCTTGAGCCTCTGCATCCTTCTCTTAAACCTCTGCATCACTCTCTTTAGCCTCAGCATCATTCTCTCTAGCCTCTACATCACTCTCGTAAACCTCTGCATCCCACTCATGACCCTCTGCATCCCTCTCTTAAGCCTCTGCATCCCTCTCTTGACCCTCTGCATCCCTCTCTTGAGCCTCTGCATCCCTCTCCTGAGCCTGTTCATCCCTATCTTTATCCTCTGCATCACTCTCGTAAGCCTCTGCATCACTCTCTAAACCCTCTGCATCACTCTCGTAAACCTCTGAATCACTCGCTTGAGCCTCTCTATCACTCTCTAGTGCCCCTGCATCCCTCTATTGAGCCTCTGCATCACTCTCTTGAGCGTCTGCATCACTTTCGTAAGCCTCTGCATCACTCCCGTAAGCCTCTGAAACACTCCCGTGAGCCTCTGCATCAATCTCTTGAGCCTCTTCATCCCTCTCTTGACCCTCTGCATCCCTCTCTTATGCCTCTGCATCACTCTCATAAGCCTCTGCATCACTCTCTAGAGCCTCTGCATCACTCTCTTCAAGAGAGTTCAAGAGAGTGATGCATAGACTCAACAGAGGGATGCAGAGGCTTAAGAAAGTGATCCAGAGGCTCAAAATAGGGATGCAGAGGCTTAAGACAGTGATGCAGAGGCTGAAGAGAGTGTTGCAGAGGCTTACGAGAGGGATGCAGAGGCTCAAGAGAGGGATGCAGACGCTTAAGAGAGTGATGCAGAGGCTTTAGAGAGTGTTGCAGAGGTTTATGAGAGGGATGCAGAGGCTAAAGAGTGTGATGCAAATGCTCAAGAGAGTGATGCAGAGGCTTAAGAGAGGGATGCAGAGGCTCAAGAGAGGGATGTAGAGGCTCAAGAGAGTGATGCAGACGCTAAAGAGAGTGATGCAGAGGCTAAAGAGAGAGATGCAGGGGCTTAAGAGAGTGATGCAGAGGTTCAAGAGCGTGATGCAGAGGCACAAACGAATGATGTAGAGGCTTAAGAGAGGGATGCAGAGGCTCAAGAGAATGATGCAGGGGCTCAAGAGAATGATGCAGAGGCTTAAGAGAAGGATGCAGAGGATCAAGAGAGTGATGCAGAGGCTTCAGAAAGGAATGCAGCGGCTGAAAAGAATGATGCAGAGGCTTAAATAATTTATACGGAAAATTTATATTATAATTTATTTATAATTTATAAATAATTTATAAATAATTTATAAATAATTTATAAATAATTTATAAATAATTTAATTTATAAATAATTTATATTATGATGCAGAGGCTTAAATAATTTATACGGAAAATATGCCAATTATTGAGCGCGGCTAAGGATCACATTTTCCTCTCATGAGCCTCTGCATCCCTCCCTTGAGCTATTGCAACACTCTCTTCAGCCTCTGCATCCTTCTCTTGAGCCTCTGCATCACTCTCAAGAGCCTCTGCATCCCTCTCTTGAGCCTCTTCATCCCTCTCTTGAGCCCCTGCATCCCTCTCTTGAGCCTCTGCATCCCTCTCTTAAACCTCTGCATCACTCTCTTAAGCCTCTGCATCACACTCGTAAGTCTCTGAATCACTCTGTTGAGCCTCTGCATCGCTCTCTTGAGCCTCTCAATCACTCTTTTGAGCCTCTGCATCCCTACTGCAAATACGTGCAGACAGCCAGAATTTGGATCCAAAATATAGCTCAAGGGTCGAATTTGGGATGTTGGGGATATTTTGAAAACTGCAGGGAGGGTTTGGGCCAAATGTGACCCATCGCTGCTTTCAGTAATTGGCATATTTTCAGTAAAAAAAGTCGTAATTTCAAACTGCGAATACGTGCAGACAGCCAGAATTTGGATCCAAAATATAGCTCAAGGGTAGAATTTGGGATGTTGGGGATATTTTGAAAACTGCAGGGAGGGTTTGGGCCAAATGTGACCCATCGCTGCTTTCAGTAATTGGCATATTTTCAGTAAAAAAAGTCGTAATTTCAAACTGCGAATACGTGCAGAGAGCCAGAATTTGGCTCCAAAATAATTCTTAAGGGTCGAATTTGGGATGTTTGGGATATTTTGAAAACTGTAGGGAGGGTTTGGGCAAAATGTGATCCATCGCCGCTCTCAGTTATCAGCATATTTTTTGTATATGGATTTTGGATTTACAGTCTCCGTGGTGTAGTGGTAAGACACTCGCCTGGCGTTCAAGTAGAGCTATGTCATGGGTTCGTATCCTGGCCGGGGAGGATTTACTGGGCGCAATTCCTTAACTGTAGCCTTTGTTTAACGCAACAGAAAAATGTGTACTTTAATGAAAATACGATTCTTCGCGGCCGGGGATCGTATTCCATGGACCTGACCGAAACGCTACGCGTACTAGTGGCTGTAATAGAATGTAACAACACTTGTATACATCTCAAAAAAAAAAAAAAAAAAAAAAGTCGTAATTTCAAACTGCGAATACGTGCAGAGAGCCAGAATTTGGCTCCAAAATATTGCTCAAGCATGGAATTTAGGATGTTTGGGATATTATGAAAACTGCAGGAAGGGTTTAGGCAAAATGTTATCAATCGCCGCTCTCAGTAATTGTCATATTTTCGGTATAAAAAGTCGTAATTTCAAACTGCGAATACGTGCAGAAAGGCAGAATTTGGGTCCAAAATATAGCTCAAGGGTCGAAATTTGGATGTTTGGGATATTTTGAAAACTGCAGGAGGGGTTTGGGCAAAATGTGACCTATCGCTGCTTTTAGTTATTGGCATATTTTCAGTAAAAAAATTCGTAATTTCAAACTGCGAATACGTGTAGAGAGTCAGAATTTGGCTCCAAAATTAGGATCAAGGGTCGAATTTGGGATGTTTGGGTTATTTTGAAAACTGCAGGAGGGGTTTTGGCAAAATGTGATAAATCGCTGCTCTCAGTAATTGGCATATTTTTTCGGTATAAAAAGTCGTAATTTCAAACTGCGAATACTTGCAGAGAACCAGAATTTGGCTCCAAAATTAGGTTCAAAGGTCGAATTTAGGATGTTTGGGATACTTTGAAAACTGCAGGGAAGGTTTGGGCAAAATGTGATCCATCGCCGCTCTCAGTAATTGGCATATTTTCGATATAAAATGTCGTAATTTCAAACTGCGAATACGTGCAGAGAGCCAGAATTTGGCAAAAAAAATATTACTTAAGCGTCGAATTTGGGATGTTTGGGATATTTTGAAAACTGCAGGGAGGGTTTGGGCAAAATGTGTTCCATTGCCGCTTTCAGTAATTGGCATATTTTCGGTATAAAAAGTCGTAATTTCAAACTGCGAATACGTGCAGAGAGCCAGAAGTTGGCTCCAAAATATGACTTATGCGTCGAATTTGGGATGTTTAGGATATTTTGAAAACTGCCGGGAGGGTTTGGGCAGATTGTGTTCCATCGCTGCTTTCAGTAATTGGCATATTTTCGGTATAAAATGTCGTAATTTCACACTGCGAATACGTGCAGAGAGCCAGAGTTTGGCTCCAAAATAATTCTTTAGGGTCGAATTTGGGATGTTTGGGATATTTTGAAAACTGCAGGGAAGGTTTGGGCAAAATGTGATCCATCGCCGCTCTCAGTATTTGGCATATTTTTTGTATATGGATTTTGGATTTACAGTCTGCGTGGTGTAGTGGTAAAACACTCGCCTGGCGTTCCGCTAGCGCTATGTCATGGGTTCGTATCCTGGCCGGGGAGGATTTACTGGGCGCAATTCCTTAACTGTAGCCTCTGTTTAACGCAACAGTAAAATGTGTACTTGGATGAAAAAACGATTCTTCGCGGCCGGGGATCGTATTCCATGGACCTGCCCGAAACGCTACGCGTACTAGTGGCTTTAATAGAATGTAACAACTCTTGTATATATCTCAAAACAAACAAAAATATCGGTAATATAAACCGAAAATCAGGAACATTTTAGTTAATTTTAATGAAAACACATTTATTTTTATCATTTGTATTGAAAGCAACATCTTTATACGTGTTTTCTAGGGTCTAAAAAATACGAAACGTTGCTCTATGATTCGAAGTTAAAATCCTCAAATTTGGTATAATAATGACTTTTGTCACGTTTTTCATGTAGTTTGATATTACGTATACATATTCTTTTTACCAATATTTCGATACTATTTCATGTAGTATCACGATATGTGATTTAGCCTTCAAATCTAAGATTTTCGCATAATATTGCATTTTAAGCAAGTTTTCTTGCATTTTGTTTCGTACTAAAAATCATCGAATTCAGCAATATTTTGACGTTTATCATCCCCTTTTCCATTATGTGATATAAACAAAATATCATCGAATTAGGCAATATTTTGCCGTTTTTCCACGTTTTTGTGAATTTTCAGTTTATTGTTATTATTTCATTAAATATACGAGAAAAATGATGCAAACACATAATTGATCAGATAATAACCTTAAATACTTCATTTTCAATCATCTATTTGTTTCTCGTTAAAAAACTGAGTAAGATATTGAAAAGGGAAGAAGTTCTGATTTTATTGCATATATCGACGTTTCAGCCGGATTAGAACGGTTTTACGTGGACATCTTCCATCGGTAATATAAACCAAAAATCAGGAACATTTTAGTTAATTTTAATGAAAACACATTGATTTTTATCATTTGTATTGGAAGCAACATCTTTATACGTCTTTTCAAGGGCCTAAAAAATACGAAACGTCGCTCTATGATTCGAAGTTAAAATCCTCAAATTTGGTATAATAATGACTTTTTTCACGTTTTTCATGTAGTTTGATATTACGTAAATAATAGTACATTTTTAACAATATTTCGATACTATTTCATGTAGTATCACGATATGTGATTTGGCCTTCATATATCAGATTTTCGCATAATATTGCATTTTAAGCAAGTTTTCTTGCATTTTGTTTCGTACTAAAAATCATCGAATTCAGCAATATTTTGACGTTTATCATCCCCTTTTCCTTTATGTGATATAAACAAAATATCATCTAATTAGGCAATATTTTGCTGTTTTTGTGAATTTTCAGTTTATTGCTATTAATTCATTATATATACGATATAAATGATGCAAACACATAATTGATTAGAAATTAACCTTAAACACTTCATTTTCAATCAACTATTTGTTTCTCGTTAAAATACTGAGTAAGATATTGGAAAGAGGAGAAGTTCTGTTTTTATTGCATATATCGACGTTACAGCCTGATTAGAGCGATTTTACGTGTACATCTTCCATCGGTAATATAATCGGAAAATTAGGAACATTTTAGTTAATTCTAATGAAAACACATTGATTTTTATCGTTTGTATTTGAAACAACATTGTCATATTTCTTTTCTTGGATCTAAATAATACGAAACCTCGCTCTATGATTTGAAGTTAAAATCCTCAAATATAGTAATATTGTGACTTTTTTCACGTTATTCATGTAGTGTGATTATACGTATATAAATTTTGTTTTTGCCAATATTTCGATACTACTTCATGTTTTCTCACGATATGTGATTTTTCCAAATTTTGCATTTTTAAGCAAGTTTTCTTGCATTTTGTTCTGTACTAAAAATCATCGAATTTAGCAATATTTTGACCTTTATCATCCCCTTTTCCTTTATGTGATTTAAACAAAATATCATCGAATTAGGCAATATTTTGCCGTTTTTCCACGTTTTTGTGAATTTTCAGTTTATTGTTATTATTTCATTAAATATACGAGAAAAATTATGCAAACACGTAATTGATCAGATAATAACCTTAAATACTTCATTTTCAATCATCTATTTGTTTCTCGTTAAAATACTGAGTAAGATATTGAAAAGGGAAGAAGTTCTGATTTTATTGCATATATCGACGTTTCAGCTGGAGTAGAACGGTTTTACATGTACATCTTCCATCGGTAATATAAACCGAAAATCAAGAACATTTTAGTTAATTTTAATGAAAACACATTGATTTTTATCATTTGTATTGGAAGCAACATCTTTATACGTCTTTTCAAGGGCCTAAAAAATACGAAACGTCGCTCTATGATTCGAAGTTAAAATCCTCAAATTTGGTATAATAATGACTTTTTTCACGTTTTTCATGTAGTTTGATATTACGCAAATAATGTTACATTTTTAACAATATTTCGATACTATTTCATGTAGTATCACGATATGTGATTTGGCCTTCAAATATCAGATTTTCGCATAATATTGCATTTTAAGCAAGTTTTCTTGCATTTTGTTTAGTACTAAAAATTATCGAAATCAGCAATATTTTGACGTTTATCATCTCCTTTTCCTTTATGTGATATGAACAAAATATCATCGAATTAGGCAATATTTTGCTGTTTTTCTACGTTTTTGTGAATTTTCAGTTTATTGCTATTAATTTATTAAATAGCAATAAACATATATAGCAAATAGCAATATGTTTTGCATCATAAAAATGATGCAAACACAAATTGATTAGAAATTAACCTTAAACACTTTATTTTCAATCAACTATTTGTTTCTCGTTAAAATACTGAGTAAGATATTGGAAAGGGGAGAAGTTCTGTTTTTATTGCATATATCGACGTTTCAGCCGGATTAGAGCGGTTTTACGTGTACATCTTCCATCGGTAATATAAACGGAAAATCAGGAACATTTTAGTTAATTCTAATGAAAACACATTGATTTTTATCATTTGTATTTGAAACAACATTGTCATATGTCTTTTCTTGGATCTAAATAAAACGAAACCTCGCTCTATGATTTGAAGTTAAAATCCTTAAATATGGTAATATAGTGACTTTTTTCACGTTATTCATGTAGTGTGATTTTACGTATATATATTCGTTTATACCAATATTTCGATACTACCTCATGTTTTCTCACGATATGTGATTCGGCCTTCAAATCTCAAAATTTCGCAAATTTTGCATTTATAAGCATGTTTTCTTTCATTTTGTTTTGTACTAAAAATCATCGAATTTAGCAATATTTTGACCTTTATCATCCCCTTTTCCTTTATGTGATTTAAACAAAATATCATCAAATTAGGCAATATTTTGCCGTTTTTCCACGTTTTTGTGAATTTTCAGTTTATTGTTATTATTTCATTAAATATACGAGAAAAATTATGCAAACACATAATTGATCAGAAAATAACCTTAAATACTTCATTTTCAATCATCTAATTGTTTCTCGTTAAAATACTGAGCAAGATATTGAAAAGGGGAGAAGTTCTGTTTTTATTGCATATATCGACGTTTCAGCCGGATTAGAACGGTTTTACGTGTACATCTTCCATCGGTAATATAAACCAAAAATCAGGAACATTGTAGTTAATTTTAATGAAAACACATTGATTTTTATCATTTGAATTGGAAGCAACATCTTTATACGTGTTTTCTAGGGTCTAAAAAATACGAAACGTCGCTCTATGATTCGAAGTTAAAATCCTCAAATTTGGAATAATAATGACTTTTTTCACGTTTTTCATGTAGTTTGATATTACGTAAATATATTCAATTTTAACAATATTTCGGTACTATTTTATGTAGTATCACGATATGTGATTTGGCCTTCAAATATCAGATTTTCGCATAATATTGCATTTTAAGCAAGTTTTCTTGCATTTTGTTTCGTACTAAAAATTATCGAAATCAGCAATATTTTGACGTTTATCATCTCCTTTTCCTTTATGTGATATGAACAAAATATCATCGAATTAGGCAATATTTTGCTGTTTTTCTACGTTTTTGTGAATTTTCAGTTTATTGCTATTAATTCATTAAATAGCAATAAACATATATAGCAAATAGCAATATGTTTTGCATCATAAAAATGATGCAAACACAAATTGATTAGAAATTAACCTTAAACACTTTATTTTCAATCAACTATTTGTTTCTCGTTAAAATACTGAGTAAGATATTGGAAAGGGGAGAAGTTCTGTTTTTATTGCATATATCGACGTTTCAGCCGGATTAGAGCGGTTTTACGTGTACATCTTCCATCGGTAATATAAACGGAAAATCAGGAACATTTTAGTTAATTCTAATGAAAACACATTGATTTTTATCATTTGTATTTGAAACAACATTGTCATATGTCTTTTCTTGGATCTAAATAAAACGAAACCTCGCTCTATGATTTGAAGTTAAAATCCTTAAATATGGTAATATAGTGACTTTTTTCACGTTATTCATGTAGTGTGATTTTACGTATATATATTCGTTTATACCAATATTTCGATACTACCTCATGTTTTCTCATGATATGTGATTCGGCCTTCAAATCTCAAAATTTCGCAAATTTTGCATTTATAAGCATGTTTTCTTTCATTTTGTTTTGTACTAAAAATCATCGAATTTAGCAATATTTTGACCTTTATTATCCCCTTTTCCTTTATGTGATTTAAACAAAATATCATCAAATTAGGCAATATTTTGCCGTTTTTCCACGTTTTTGTGAATTTTCAGTTTATTGTTATTATTTCATTAAATATACGAGAAAAATTATGCAAACACATAATTGATCAGAAAATAACCTTAAATACTTCATTTTCAATCATCTAATTGTTTATCGTTAAAATACTGAGCAATATATTGAAAAGGGGAGAAGTTCTGTTTTTATTGCATATATCGACGTTTCAGCCGGATTAGAACGGTTTTACGTGTACATCTTCCATCGGTAATATAAACCAAAAATCAGGAACATTTTAGTTAATTTTAATGAAAACACATTGATTTTTATCATTTGAATTGGAAGCAACATCTTTATACGTGTTTTCTAGGGTCTAAAAAATACGAAACGTCGCTCTATGATTCGAAGTTAAAATCCTCCAATTTGGAATAATAATGACTTTTTTCACGTTTTTCATGTAGTTTGATATTACGTAAATATATTCAATTTTAACAATATTTCGATAATATTTTATGTAGTATCACGATATGTGATTTGGCCTTCAAATCTCAGATTTTCGCATTATATTGCATTTTAAGCAAATTTTCTTGCATTTTGTTTCGTACTAAAAATCATCGAATTCAGCAATATATTGGCGTTTACATCCCCTTTTCCTTTATGTGATATAAACAAAATATCATCGAATTAGGCAATATTTTGCTGTTTTTCCACGTTTTTGTGAATTTTCAGTTTATTGCTATTAATTCATTAAATATACGATAAAAATGATGCAAACACAAATTGATTAGAAATTAACCTTAAACACTTCATTTTCAATCAACTATTTGTTTCAGGGGGGTTTGTGCAAAATGTGACATATCGCTGCTTTTAGTTATTGACATATTTTCAGTATAAAAATTCGTAATTTCAAACTCCGAATACGTGCAGAGACTCAGAATTTGGCTCCAATATTAGGATCAAGGGTCGAATTTGGGAGATTTAAGGTATTTTGAAAACTGCAGGGAGGGTTTGGGTAAAATGTGATACATCGCCGCTCTCAGTAATTGGCATTTTTTAGGTATAAAAAGTCGTAATTTCAAACTGCGAATACATGCAGACAGCCAGAATTTGGCTCCAAAATATAGCTCAAGGATCGAATTTGGGATGTTTGGGATATTTTGAAATCTGCAGAGGGGGTTTTGGCAAAATGTGACCCATCGCCTCTCTCACTAATTGGCATATTGTCGGTATAAAATGAATAATTTCAAACTGCGAATAAGTGCAGAGAGCCCGAATTTGACTCCAAAATATGTCTCAAGCGTCGAATTTGGGCTATTTGGAACATTTTGAAAACTGCAGGGGGGTTTGGGGAAAATGTGACCCATCGCTGCTTTCAGTGATTGGCATATTTTCAGTATAAAAATTCGTAATTTCAAACTGGGAATACGTAAAAATGATGATCACTCTCTTGAGCCTCTGCATCACTCTCTTGAGCCTCTACATCACACTCTTGAGCCTCTGCATCACTCTTGATTCTCTGCATCACTCTCTTAAGCCTCTGCATCCCTCCCTTGATCCTCTGCATTACTCTCTTGAGCCTCTGCATCATTCTCTTGAGCCTCTGCATCTCTCTCTTAAGCCTCTACATCATTCTCTTGAGCCTCTGCATTACTGTTTTGAGCCTCTGCATCAATCTCTTAAGCCTCGGCATCTCTCTTAAGCCTCTGCATCTCTCTCTTCACTTTCTGCATCAGTCTCTTTAGCCTCTGCATCCCTCTCTGGAGCCTCAGCATCACTCTCTTGAGCCTCTGCAGCACTCTCTTGAGCCTCTGCATCATTCTCTTGAGCCTCTGCACCCCTCTCTAGAGCTCCTGCATCCCTCTCATGAGTCTCTGCATACCTCTCTTGAACTCCTGCATCCCTCTCATGAGCCTCAGTATCCCTCTATTCAGCCTTTGAATCACTTCTTAAGCCTCTGCATCACTCTCTTGGGCCCCTGCATCCCTCTCTTGATCCTCTCCATCACTTTCTTCATCCTCTGCATCCCTCTCTTGAGCATCTGCATCACTCTCTTGGGCCCCTGCATCGCTCTCTTAGCCTCTCCATCACTTTCTTGAGCCTCTGCATCACCCTCTTAAGCCTCTGCATCCCTCTTTTGAGCCTCTGCATCACTTTCCTAAGCCTCTGCATCCCTTTCTTGAGCCTCTGCATCCCTCTCTTGAACTCTTGCATCCCTCTCATGAGCCTCTGCATCCCTCTCTTGATCCTTTGCATCACTCTCTTATGCCTCTGCATCCCTCTATTGAGCCTCTGCATCCCTCTCTTCAGCCCCTGCATCCCTCTCTTGAGCCTCTGCATCACTCTCTTCAGCCTCTGCATCACTCTCTTGAGCTTATGCATCACTCTCTTGAGCCTCTACATCCCTCTCATGAGCCTCTGCCTCAGTCTCCTAAGCCTCTGCAGCACTCTCTTGAGTCTCTGCATCACTCTCTTGAGCCTCTGTATCCCTCTCTTGAGGCTCTGCAACACTCTCTTCAGCCTCTGCATCACTCTCGTAAACCTATGAATCACTCTCTTGAGCCTCTCCATCAATCTCTTTAGCCCCTGCATCCCTCTATTGAGCCTCTGCATCCCTCTCTTGAGCCCCTGCATCCCTCTCTTGAGCCTCTGCATCCCTCTCATAAACCTCTGCATCACTCTCTTGAGCTTCTGCATCACTCTCTTGAGCCTCTACATCCCTCTCTTGAGCCTCTGCATCACTCTCGTAAGCCTCTGCATCACTCTCTTGAGCCTCTGCATAACTCACTTGAGTCTCTGCATCACTCTCTTGAGCCTCTGCATCCGTCTTTTGCGGCTCTGCATCATTTTCCTAAGCCTCTGCATCCCTTTCTTGAGCCTCTGCATCCATCTCTTGAACTCCTGCATCCCTCTCATGAGCCTCTGCATCCCTCTCCTGAGCCTTTGCATCACTCTCTTATGCCTCTGCATCCCTCTATTGAGCCTCTTCATCCCTCTCTTCAGCCCCTGCATCCCTCTGTTGAGCCTCTGAATCCCTCTCTTAAGCCTCTGCATCACTCTCTTCAGCCTCTGCATCACTCTCTTTAGCCTCTGCATCACTCTCTTGAGCTTCTGCATCCCTCTCTTGAGCCTCTACATCCCTCTCTTTAGCCTCTGCATCACTCTCTTCAGCCTCTGCATCACTCTCTTGAGCTTCTGCATCACTCGCTTGAGCCTCTACATCCCTTTCATGAGCCTCTGCCTCAGTCTCGTAAGTCTCTGCATCACTCTCTTGAGTCTCTGCATCACTCTCTTGAGCCTCTGTATCCCTCTCTTGAGCCTCTGCAACACTCTCTTCAGCCTCTGCATCACTCTCGTAAACCTCTGAATCACTCTCTTGAGCCTCTCCATCAATCTCTTTAGCCCCTGCATCCCTCTATTGAGCCTCTGCATCCCTCTCTTGAGCCCCTGCATCCCTCTCTTGAGCCTCTGCATCAATCTCTTAAACCTCTGCATCACTCTCTTGAGCTTCTGCATCACTCTCTTGAGCCTCTACATCCCTCTCTTGAGTCTCTGCATCACTCTCGTAAGCCTCTGCATCACTCTCTTGAGCCTCTGCAACACTCTCTTCAGCCTCTGCATCACTCTCTTAAGCCTCTGCATCCATCTCTTGAGCGTCTGAATCCCTCTCTTGAGCCTCTGCACCACTCTCTCGAGCCTCTGCATCACTCTCTTCATCCTCTGCATCCCTCTCTTGAGCATCTGCATCACTCACTTGGCCCCCTGCATCCCTCTCTTTAGCCTCTCCATCACTCTCATGAGCCTCTGCATGACCCTCTTAAGCCTCTGCATCCCTATTTTGAGCCTCTGCATCACTTTCTTAAGCCTCTACATCACTTTCTTGAGCCTCTGCATCACTCTCTTGAACTCCTGAATCCCTCTCATGAGCCTCTGCATCCCTCTCCTGACCCTTTGCATCACTCTCGTAAGCCTCTGCATCCCTCTCTTGAGCCTCTGCATCACTCTCGTAAGCCTCTGCATCACTCTACTGAGCCTCTGCATAACACTCTTGAGTCTCTGCATCACTCTCTTGAGCCTCTGCATCCCTCTCTTGAGCCTCTGCAACACTCTCTTGAGCCTCTGCATCACTCTCGTAATCCTCTGTATCACTCTTTTGAGCCTCTGCATAACTCTCTTGATTCTCTGCATCACTCTCTTGAGGCTCTGCATCTCTCTCTTGAGCCTCTGCATCTCTCTCTTCTGCCTCTGCATCACTCTCTTAAGCCTCTGCTTCCCTCTCTTGATCCTCTGCATCACTCTCTTGAGCCTCTGCATCACTCTCTTAAGCCTCTGCATCCCTCTCTAGAGCCTCCGCATCATTCTCCTAAGCCTCTGCATCACTCTCTTGAGCCTCTGCAGAGCCTCTGCTCTCTATAGGCTCAAGAGAATGATGTAGAGGCTTAAGAGAAGGATGTAGAGGCTCAAGAGAATGATGAGAGTGATGCAGAGGATCAAGAGAGTGATGCAGAGGCTCGAGAGAGTGATGCAGAGGCTCAAGAGAGGGATTCAGAGGCTCAAGAAAGTGATGCAGACACTCAAGAGAGTTATGCAGAGGTTCAAGAGAGTGATGCAGAGGATCAAGAGAGGGATGTAGAGACTTACGGGAGTGATGCAGAGGATAAAGAGAGGGATGCAGAGGCTTAAGAGAGTGATGCAATGGCTCAAGAGAGAGGGATGCAGAGGCTCAAGAGAGAGATGGAGAGTGTCAAGTGAGTGATGCAGAGGCTCAAGAGAGTGATGCAGAGGCTCAAGAGAGAGATGCAGAGGCTCAAGAGAGGGATGCAGAGGCTTAAGAGAGTGATGCTGCAGAGGCTCAAGAGAGTGATGCAGAGGCTTAAGAGAGGGATGCCAAGGCTCAAGAGAGTGATGCAGAGGCTCTAAAAATGGATGTAGAGGCACAAGAGAGTGATACAGAGGCTCAAGAGAGTGATGCAGAGGCGTAGGATAATGATGCAGAGGCTCAAGAGAGGGATGCAAAGGCTCAAGTGAGTGATGCAGAGGCTCAAGAGAGTGATGCAGAGGATCAAGAGAGTGATGCAGAGGCTCAAGAGAGTGATGCAGAGGATCAAGAGAAGGAAGCAGAGGGTTAAGAGAGTGATGCAGAGGCAGAAGAGAGAGATGCAGAGACTCTAGAGAGTGATGCAGAGGCTTAAGAAAGTGATGCAGAGGCTCAAGAGAGGGATGGAGAGGGTAAAGAAAGTGATGCAGAGGATCAAGAGAGTGATGCAGAGGCTCAAGAGAGTGATGCAGAGGCTCAAGAGAGGGATGTACAGGCTTAAGAGAATGATGCAGAGGCTTAGGAGAATGATGCAGAGGCTCAAGAAAGGGATGCAGAGGCTCAAAAGAGTGATGCAGAGGCTCAAGAGAGTGATGCAGAGGATCAAGAGAGTGATGCAGAGGATCAAGAGAGGGAAGCAGAGGCTTAAGAGTGTGATGCAGAGCAAGAAGAGAGAGGTGCAGAGGCTCTAGAGAGGGATGGAGAGGGTCAAGAAAGTGATGCAGAGGCTCAAGAGAGTGATGCAGAGGCTCAAGAGAGTAATGCAGAGGCTCAGGAGAGGGATTCAGAGGCTCAAGAGAGTGATGCAGACACTGAAGAGAGTGATGCAGACACTCAAGAGAGTTATGGAGAGGCTCAAGAGAGTGATGCAGAGGCTTACGCGAAAAATGCAGAGGATCAAGAGAGGGATGCAGAGGCTTAAGAGACGGATGCAGAGGCTCAAGAGAGTGATGCAGAGGCTCAAGAGAGGGATGCAGAGGCTCAAGAGACTGATTCGGAGGCTTACAAGAGTGATGCAGAGGCTAAAGTGAGTGATGCAAAGGCTTAAGAGAGGGATGCAGAGGCTCAAGAGAATGATGCAGAGGCTCAAGAGAATGATGCAGAGGCTTAAGAGAGGGATGCAGAGACTCAAGAGAATGATGCAGAGGCTCAAGAGCGTGATGCAGAGGATGAAGAGAGGGATGCAGAGGCTTAAGAGAGTGATGCAAAGGCTCGAGAGATTGATGCAGAGGCTCAAGAGAGTGATGCAGAGGCTCATAAGATTGTTGCAGAGGCTCAAGAGAGTGATGCAGAGGATCAAGAGAGTGATGCAGAGGCTCACGAGAGTGATGCAGAGGATCAAGAGAGTGATGCAGGGCATTAAGAGAGTGATGCAGATGATCAAGCGAGTGATGCAGAGGCTCAAGAGAGTGATGCAGAGGCTCAAGAGAGTGATGCAGAGGATCAAGAGAGTGATGCAGAGGTTCAAGAGATTCATGCAGAGGCTCAAGGGAGTGATGCAGAGGATCAAGAGAGTGATGCAGAGGATCAAGAGAGTGATGCAAAGGATCAAGAGAGTGATGCAGAGGATCAAGAGAGTGATGCAGAGGCTAGAGAGAGTGATGCAGAAGATCAAGAGAGTGATGCAGAGGATAAAGAGAGTGATGCAGACGATCAAGAGAGTGATGCAGAGGATCAAGAGAGTGATGCAGAGGCATAAGAGAGTGATGCAGAGGGTTAAAAGAGTGATGCAGAGGCTGAAGAGGGAGATGCAGAGGCTTAAGAGAGTGATGCAGAGGCTGAAGAGAGTGATGCAGAGGTTCAAGAGAGTGATGCAGAGGATCAAGAGAGTGATGCAGAGGCTCGAGAGAGTGATGCAGAGGATCAAGAGAGAGATGCAGAGGCTCAAGAGAGTGAAGCAGAGGATCAAGAGAGTGATGCAGATGATCAAGAGAATGATGCAAAGGATCAAGAGAGTGATGCAGAGGCTTAGGAGAGTGATGCAGAGGCTGAAGAGAGTGATGCAGAGGATCAAGAGAGTGATGCAGAGGCTCGAGAGAGTGATGCAGAGGATCAAGAGAGTGATGCAGAGGCTCGAGATAGTGATGTAGAGGCTTAAGAGAGGGATTCAGAGGCTCAAGAGAGAAATTCAGAGCCTAAAGACAGTGATGCAGAGGCTCAAGAGAGTGATGCAGAGGTTTACGAGAGTGATGCAGAGGATCAAGAGAGGGATGCAGAGGCTTAAGAAAGTTATGAAAAGGCTCATGAGAGGGAAGCAGAGGCTCAAGAGACGGATGCAGGAGTTTAAGAGAGAGATGCAGAGGCTCAAGAGAGGGATGCAGAGGCATAAGAAAGTGATGCAGAGGCTCAAAAGAGGGATACAGAGGCTTAAGAGGGTGATGCAGAGGCTCAAGAGAGTGATGCAGAGGCTCAAGAGAGTTATGCAGAGGCTCAAGCTAGCAATGCAGAGGCCCAAGAGAGTGATGCAGAGGCTAAAGTGAGTGATGCAGAGGCTCAGGAGAGTGATGCAGAGGCTTAGGAGAATGATGCAGAGGCTCAAGAGAGGAATGCAGAGGCTGAAGAGAGTGATGCAGAGGCTCAAGAGAGTGATGCAGAGGATCAGAAGAGGGAAGCAGAGGCTTAAGAGAGTGATACAGAGGCTGAAGAGAGAGATGCAGAGGCTCTAGAGAGTGATGCAGAGGCTTAAGAGAGTGATGCAGAGGCTCAAGAGAGTGATGCAGAGGATCAAGAGAGTGATGCAGTGGCTCGAGAGAGTGAGGCAGAGGCTCAAGAGAGGGATTCAGAGGCTCAAGAGAGTGATGCAAACACTTAAAAGAGTTATGCAGAGGCTCAAGAGAGTGATGCAGAGGATCAGGAGAGGGATGCAGAGGCTTACGAGAGTGATGCAGAGGATCAGGAGAGGGATGCAGAGGCTTAAGAGAGTGATGCAAAGGCTCAAGAGAGTGATGCAGAGGCTCAAGAGAGTGATGCAGAGGCTCAAGAGAGTGATGCAGAGGCTCAAGAGAGGGATGCAGAGGCTTAAGATAGTGATGCCGAGGCTCAAGAGAGTGATGCAGAGGCTCAAGAGAGGGATGTAGAGGCTCAAGAGAGAGATGCAGAGGCTTAAGAGAGTGATGGAAAGGCTCGAGAGGGATGCAGAGGCTCATAAGAGGGATGCAGGAGTTCAAGAGAGGGATGCAGAGGCTCAAGAGAGGGATGCAGAGGCTTAAGAAAGTGATGCAGAGGCTCAAAAGAGGGATGCAGAGGCTTAAGAGAGGGATGCAGAGGCTCAAGAGAGTGATGCAGAGGCTTAAGAGAGGGATGCAGAGACTTAAGAGAATGATGCAGAGGCTCAAGAGAGTGCTCTGGCTCTCTGCACGTATTCGCAATTTGAAATTACGACTTTTTATACCGAAAATATGCCAGTTACTTAAAGCGGCGATGGATCACATTTTGTCCAAACCCTCCCTGCTGTTTTGAAAATATCCCAAACATCCAAAATTCCACGCTTGAGCCATATTTTGAGCCAAATTCTGGCTCTCTACATGTATACGCAGTTTGAAATTACTAATTTTATACCGAAAATATGCCAAATACTGAGAGCGGCGATGGGTCACAGGTTGCTAATACCCACCCTGCAGTTTTGAAATAATCCCAAACATCCCAAATTCGACGCTTGATGCATATTTTGGAGCCAAATTCTGGCTCTCTGCACGTATTCGCAGTTTGAAATTACGAATTTTTATACCGAAAATATGCTAAATACTGAAAGCGGCGATAGGCCACATTTCGCCCCCCCCCTGCAGTTTTCAAAATATCCCAAACATCCCAAATTCGACCCTTGAGACATATATTGGAGTCAAATTCTGGCTCTCTGCACGTATTCGCAGTTTGAAATTACGACTTTTTATACCCACAATATGCCAAATACTGAAAGCAGCGATGTGTCACATTTTGCCCAAACCCTCCCTGCAGTTTTCAAAATATCCCAAACATCCCAAATTCGACGCTAGAGCAATATTTTGGAGCCAAATTCTCGCTCTCTGCACGTATTCGCAGTTTGAAGTTATGGCTTTTTAAACCGAATATATGCCAATTACAGGGAGCAGCGATGGGTCACGTTTTGCCCAAACCCCCCCTTGCAGTTTTCAAAATATCACAAACATCCCAATATCGACGCTTGAGCAATATTTTGGAGCCAAATTCTGGCTCTTTGCACGTATTCGCAGTTTGAAATAATGACATTTAAGCCGAATATATGCCAATTACAGGGAGCAGCGATGGGTCACATTTTGCCTAAACCCCCCCTTGCAGTTTTCAAAATATCCCAAACATCCCAAATCCGACGCTTGAGCCAAATTTTGGAGGCAAATTCTCGCTCTCTGCACGTATTCGCAGTTTGAAATTACGTTTATTTATACCGAAAATATGCCAGTTACTGAAATTGGCGATGATTCACATTTTGCCCAATCCCTCCCTGCAGTTTTCAAAATATCCCAAACATCCCAAATTCGACGCTTGAGCCGTATTTTGGAGCCAAATTCTGGCTCTCTACACGTATTCGCAGTATGAAATTACGACTGTTTATACCGAAAATATGCCAATTACTGGGAGAGGCGATGGGTCACATTTTGCCCAAACCCCCCTGCAGTTTTCAAAATATCCCAAACATCCCAAATTCGACAGGCAAGAGGCACTGAACTACAGGCGACAGGCAAGAGGCACTGAACAACAGGCGACAGGCAAGAGGCACTGAACTACAGGCGACAGGCAAGAGGCACTGAACTACAGGCGACAGGCAAGAGGCACTGAACTACAGGCGACAGGCAAGAGGCACTGAACTACAGGCAAGTGTCATTGACTTGTATACCATGCAAGGTGATGGAGAAGATCGTGAGAAAGAACCTGGTAGCACATCTGGAGAGAAGGGACTTCGTGACTAATCGCCAACATGGGTTCAGGGAGGGTAAATCTTGCCTGACAGGCTTAATAGATCACTTGAGACGGGAGACCTACCAGAATTATGGAAGACGGCGAATGTGGTCCCAATATACAAAAAAGGCGACAGGAGAAGGCACTGAACTACAGGCCAGTGTTTTTCACTTGTATACCATGCAAGGTGATGGAAAAGATCAGAAAAAGTGAGAAAAAACCTGGTAGCACATTCGGAGAGAAGGGAGAGAGTGATGGGATATTTTGAAAACTGCAGGGAGGGTTTGGGCAAAATGTGAATCATCGCCGATTTCAGTAACTGGCATATTTTCGGTATAAATAAACGTAATTTCAAACTGCGAATACGTGCAGAGAGCTAGAATTTGCCTCCAAAATATGGCTCAAGCGTCGGATTTGGGATGTTTGGGATATTTTGAAAACTGCAAGGGGGGGTTTAGGCAAAATGTGACCCATCGCTGCTCCCTGTAATTGGCATATATTCGGTTTAAAAAATCATAATTTTAAACTGCGAATACGTGCAGAGAGCCAGAGCACTCTCTTGAGCCTCTGCATCATTCTCTTAAGTCTCTGCACCCCTCTCTTAAGCCTCTGCATCACTCTCTTGAGCCTCTGCATCCCTCTCTTAAGCCTCTGCATCCCTCTTTTGAGCATCTGCATCACTTTCTTAAGCCTCTGCATCCCTCTCTTGAGCCTCTACATCCCTCTCTTGAACTCCAACATCCCTCTTATGAGCCTCTGCATCCCTCTCGAGCCTTTCCATCACTCTCTTAAGCCTCTGCATCACTCTCTTGAGCCTCTGCATCACTCTCTTGAGCCTCTACATAACTCTCTTGACCCTCTGCATCACTCTCTTGAGCCTCGGCATCCCTCTCTTAAGCCTCTGCATCTCTCTCTTCAGCCTCTCCTTTATGTGATATAAACAAAATATCATTGAATTAGGCAACATTTTGCTGTTTTTGCACGTTATTGTGAATTTTCAGTTTATTGTAATAATTCATTATATATACGATAAAAATGATGCAAACACATAATTGATTTGATAATAACCTTAAACACTTCATTTTCAATCAACTATTAGTTTCTCGTTAAAATACTGAGTAAGATATTGGAAAGGGGAGAAGTTCTGTTTTTATTGCATATATCGACGTTTCAGCCGGATTAAAGCGGTTTTACGTGTACATCTTCCATCGGTAATATATACGGAAAATCAGGAACATTTTAGTTAATTCTAATGAAAACACATTCATTTTTATCATTTGTATTTGAAACAACATTGTCATATGTCTTTTCTTGGATCTAAATAATACAAAACCTCGCTCTATGATTTGAAGTTAAGATCCTCAAATATGGTAATATAGTGACTTTTTCACGTTATTCATTTAGTGTAATTTTACGTATATATATTCGTTTCTACCAATATTTCGATACTACTTCATGTTTTCTCACAATATGTGATTTGGCCTTCAAATCTCAGAATTTCGCAAATTTTGCATCTTTAAGCAAGTTTTCTTGCATTTTCTTTTGTACTAAAAATCATCGAATTTAGCAATATTTTGACCTATATTATCCCCTTTTCCTTTATGTGATTTAAACAAAATAGCTTCGAATTAGGCAATATTTTGCCGTTTTTCCACGTTTTTGTGTATTTTCGGTTTATTGTTATTAATTCATTAAATATACGATAAAAATTATGTAAACACATAACCGATGGAAGATGTACACGTAAAACCGCTCTAATCCGGCTGAAACGTCGATATATGGAATAAAAACAGAACTTTTCCCCTTTCCAATATCTTACTCAGTATTTTAACGAGAAACAAATAGTTGTTTGAAAATGAAGTATTTAAGGTTATTTTCTTATCAATTATGTGTTTGCATAATTTTTATCGCATATTTAATGAATTAATAACAATAAACTGAAAATTCACAAAAACGTGGAAAAACGGCAAAATATTGCCTAATTCGAAGCTATTTTGTTTAAATCACATAAAGGAAAAGGGGATAATATAGGTCAAAATATTGCTAAATTCGATGATTTTTAGTACAAAAGAAAATGCAAGAAAACTTGCTTAAAGATGCAAAATTTGCGAAATTCTGAGATTTGAAGGCGAAATCACATATCGTGAGAAAACATGAAGTAGTATCGAAATATTGGTAAAAACGAATATATATACGTAAATTCACACTACATGAATAACGTGAAAAAAGTCACTCTATTACCATATTTGAGGATTTTAACTTCAAATCATAGAGCGAGGTTTCGTATTATTTAGATCCAAGAAAAGACATATGACAATGTTGTTTCAAATACAAATGATAAAAATCAATGTGTTTTCATTAGAATTAGCTAAAATGTTTCTGATTTTCCGTTTATATTACCGATGGAAGATGTACACGTAAAACCGCTCTAATCCGGCTGAAACGTCGATATATGGAATAAAAACAGAACTTTTCCCCTTTCCAATATCTTACTCAGTATTTTAACGAGAAACAAATAGTTGATTGAAAATGAAGTGTTTAAGGTTAATTTCTAATCAATTATGTGTTTGCATCATTTTATCGTATATTTAATGAATTAATAGCAATAAACTGAAAATTCACAAAAACGTGGAAAAACAGCAAAATATTGCCTAATTCGATGATATTTTGTTTATATCACATAAAGGAAAAGGGGATGATAAACGTCAAAATATTGCTGAATTCGATGATTTTTAGTACGAAACAAAATGCAAGAAACCTTGCTTAAAATGCAATATTATGCGAAAATCTGAGATTTGAAGGCCAAATCACGTATCGTGATACTACATGAAATAGTATCGAAATATTGGTAAAAATGAATATATTTACGTAATATCAAATACATGAAAAACGTGAAAAAAGTCATTATTATACCAAATTTGAGGATTTTAACTTCGAATCATAGAGCGACGTTACGTATTTTTTAGACCCTAGAAAAGACGTATAAAGATGTTTCTCCTAATACAAATGATAAATCAATGTGTTTTCATTAAAATTAACTAAAATGTTCCTGATTTTCGGTTTATATTACCGATGGAAGATGTACATGTAAAACCATTCTAATCCGGCTGAAACGTCGATATATGCAATAAAAACAGAACTTCTCCCCCTTTCAATATCTTACTCAGTATTTTAACGAGAAACAAATAGATGATTGAAAATGAAGTATTTAAGGTTATTTTCTGATCAATTATGTGTTTACATAATTTTTATCGTTTATTTAATGAATTAATAACAATAAACCGAAAATTCACAAAAACGTGGAAAAACGGCAAAATATTGCCTAATTCGATGATATTTTGTTTAAATCACATAAATGAAAAGGGGATAATAAAGGTCAAAATATTGCTAAATTCGATGATTTTTAGTACAAAACAAAATGCAAGAAAATTTGCTTAAAGATGCAAAATTTGCGAAATTCTGAGATTTGAAGGCCAAATCACATATCGTGAGAAAACATGAAGTAGTATCGAAATATTGGTAAAAACGAATATATATATATACGTAAAATCACACTACATGAATAACGTGAAAAAAGTCACTCTATTAAAATATTTGAGGATTTTAACTTCAAATCATAGAGCGAGGTTTCGTATTATTTAGATCCAAGAAAAGACATATGACAATGTTGTTTCAAATACAAATGATAAAAATCAATGTGTTTTCATTAGAATTAGCTAAAATGTTTCTGATTTTCCGTTTATATTACCGATGGAAGATGTTTAAGTAAAACCGCTCTAATCCGGCTGAAACGTCGATATATGGAATAAAAACAGAACTTTTCCCCTTTCCAATATCTTACTCAGTATTTTAACGAGAAACAAATAGTTGTTTGAAAATGAAGTGTTTAAGGTTAATTTCTAATCAATTATGTGTTTGCATCATTTTATCGTATATTTAATGAATTAATAGCAATAAACTGAAAAGTCACAAAAACGTGGAAAAACAGCAAAATATTGCCTAATTCGATGATATTTTGTTAATATCACATAAAGGAAAAGGGGAAGATAAACGTCAAAATATTGCTGAATTCGATGATTTTTAGTCCGAAACAAAATGCAAGAAACCTTGCTTAAAATGCAATATTATGCGAAAATCTGAGATTTGAAGGCCAAATCACATATCGTGATACTACATGAAATAGTATCGAAATATTGGTAAAAATGAATATATTTACGTAATATCAAACTACATGAAAAACGTGAAAAAAGTCATTATTATACCAAATTTGAGGATTTTAACTTCGAATCATAGAGCGACGTTACGTATTTTTTAGACCCTAGAAAAGACGTATAAACATGTTTCTTCTATACAAATGATAAAAATCAATGTGTTTTCATTAAAATTAACTAAAATGTTCCTGATTTTCGGTTTATATTACCGATGGAAGATGTACACGTAAAACCGTTCTAATCCGGCTGAAACGTCGATATATGCAATAAAAACAGATCTTCTCCCCTTTTCAATATCTTAATCAATATTTTAACGAGAAACAAATAGATGATTGAAAATGAAGTATTTAAGGTTATTTTCTTATCAATTATGTGTTTGCATAATTTTTATCGCATATTTAATGAATTAATAACAATAAACTGAAAATTCACAAAAACGTGGAAAAACGGCAAAATATTGCCTAATTCGATCCTATTTTGTTTAAATCACATAAAGGAAAAGGGGATAATAAAGGTCAAAATATTGCTATATACGATGATTTTTAGTACAAAACAAAATGCAAGAAAACTTGCTTAAAGATGCAAAATTTGCGAAATTCTGAGATTTGAAGGCCAAATCACATATCGTGAGAAAACATGAAGTAGTATCGAAATATTGGTAAAAACGAATATATATATACGTAAAATCACACTACATGAATAACGTGAAAAAAGTCACTATATTACCATATTTGAGGATTTTAACTTCAAATCATATAGCGAGGTTTCGTATTATTTAGATCCAAGAAAAGACAATGACAATGTTGTTTCTAATACAAATGATAAAAATCAATGTTTTTCATTAGAATTAACTAAAATGTTCCTGATTTTCCATTTATATTACCGATAAAAGATGTACACGTAAAACCGTTCAAATCCGGCTGAAACGTCGATATATGCAATAAAAACAAAACTTTTCCCCTTTCCAATATCTTACTCAGTATTTTAACGAGAAACAAATAGATGATTGAAAATGAAGTTTTTAAGGTTAATTTCTAATCAATTATGTGTTTGTATCATTTTTATCGTATATTTAATGAATTCATAGCAATAAACTGAAAATTCACAAAAACGTGGAAAAACAGCAAAATATTGCCTAATTCGCTGTTATTTTGTTTATATCACATAAAGGAAAAGGGGATGATAAACGTCAAAATATTGCTGAATTCGATGATTTTTAGTCCGAAACAAAATGCAAGAAACCTTGCTTAAAATGCAATATTATGCGAAAATCTGAGATTTGAAGGCCAAATCACATATCGTGATACTACATGAAATAGTATCAATATATTGGTAAAAATGAATATATTTACGTAATATCAAACAACATGAAAAACGTGAAAAAAGTCATTATTATACCAAATTTGAGGATTTTAACTTCGAATCATAGAGCGACGTGCATCGCCCTCTTAAGCCTCTGCATCCCTCTTTTGAGCCTCTGCATCCTATCAAGAGCCTTTGCATCTCTCTCGTGAACTCCTGCATCCCTCTTATGAGCCTCTGCATCCCTCTCTTGACCCTCTGCATCACTCTTGACCCTCTGCATCCCTCTCTTAAGCCTTTGCATCACTCACATTAGCCTCTGCATCACTCTCGTAAGCCTCCGAATCAGTCTCTTGAGCCTCTGCATCACTCTCTTGAGCCTCTGCATCCGTCTCTTAAGCCTCTGCATCCCTCTCTTGATCCTCTGCATCTTTCGCGTAAGCATCTGCATCACTCTCTTGAGCCTCTGCATATTCTCTTGAGTGTCTGCATCACTCTCTTGAGCCTCTGAATCCCTCTCCTGAGCCTCTGCATCACTCTCTTGAGCCTCTGCATCACTCTCTTGAGCCTCTGCATCACTTTCTTGACCCTCTCCATCCCTCTCTAGAGCCTCTGCATCTCTCTCTTCTTGCTCTGCATCACACTCTTAAGCCTCTGCTTCCCTCTCTTGATCCTCTGCATCACTCTCTTGATCCTCTGCATCACTCTCTTGAGCCTCTGCATCACTCTCTTGAGCCTCTGCATCACTCTTTTGATCCTCTGCATCACTTTCTTGGCCCTCTCCATCCCTCTCTTGAGCCTCTGCATCACTTTCTTAAGCCTCTGCATCACTCTCTAGAGTCTCTGCATCTCTCTCTTCTGCCTCTGCATCACTCTCTTAAGCCTCTGCTTCCCTCTCTTGATCCTCTGCATCACTCTCTTGAGCCTCTGCATCACTCTCTTGATCCTCTGCATCACTCTCTTGAGCCTCTGCATCACTCACTTGAGCCTCTGCATCCCTCTCTTGATCCTCTGCATCACTCTCTTGAGCCTCTGCATCACTCTCTTGATCCTCTGCATCATTATCCTAAGCCTCTGCATCACTCTCTTGAGCCTCTGTATCACTCTCTTTTGCCTCTACATCCATTTTTAGAGCCTCTGCATCACTCTCTTGAGCCTTGGCATCCCTCTCTTAAGCCTCTGCATCCCTCTCTTGAGCCTCTGCAGCATCACTCTCTTAAGCCTCTGCATCCCTCTCTTGAGCCTCTGCATCTCTCTCTTGAGCCTCTGCATCACTCTCTTGAGCCTCTGCATCACTCTCTTGACACTCTCCATCCCTCTCTTGAGCCTCTGCATCCCTCTCTTGAGCCTTTGCATCACTCTCTTAAGCCTCTGCATCCCTCTCTTGATCCTCTGCATCACTCCCGTAAGTCTCTACATCCCTCTCTTGATCCTCTGCATCACTCTCTTGAGCCTCTGCATAACTCTCTTGAGTGTTTGCATCACTCTCTTGAGCCTCTGAATCCCTCTCTTGAGCCTCTGCATCACTCTCTCGAGCCTCTGCATCACTCTCTTGATCCTCTGCATCACTCTCTTGAGCCTCTGCATCACTCTCTTAAGCCTCTGCAACACTCTCTAGAGCCTTTGCATCTCTCTCTTCTGCCTCTGCATCACTCTCTTAAGCCTCTGCTTCCCTCTCTTGATCCTCTGCATCACTCTCTTGAGCTTCTGCATCACTCTCTTGAGCCTCTGCATCCCTCTCTTGAGCCTCTGCATCATTCTCCTAAGCATCTGCATCACTCTCTTGAGCCTCTGCAGAGCCTCTGCTCTCTATAGGCTCAAGAGAATGATGTAGAGGCTTAAGAGAAGGATGTAGAGGCTCAAGAGAATGATGCAGAGGCTCATGAGAGTGATGCAGAGGATCAAGAGAATGATGCAGAGGTTGAAGAGAGAGATGCAGAGGCATAAGAGAATGATGCAGAGTCTCAAGAGAGTGATAAAGGGGCTCAAGAGAATGATGTAGACGCTTAAGAGAGGGATGTAGAGGCTCAAGAGAATGATGCAGAGGCTCAAGAGACAGATGAAGAGGGTTAGGAGAGTGATGCAGAGGCTCAAGAGAGTGATGGAGGGGCTCAAGAGAATGATGCAGAGGCTGAAGAGAGTGATGCAGAGGTTTAAGAGAGGGATGCAGAAGCTCAAGAGAGTGATGCAGTGTCTTAATAGAGGGATGCAGAGGCTCAAGAGAGTGATGCAGAGGCTCAAGAGAGTGCTGCAAAAGGTTCAAGAGAGGGATGCTGAGGATCCAGAGAGGGATGCAGAGGCTGAAGAGAGTGATGCAGAGGCTCAAGAGAGTGATGCAGAGGCTCAAGAGAGGGAAGCAGAGGCTTAAGAGAGTGATGCAGAGGCTGAAGAGAGTGATGCAGAGGCTCTAGAGAGTGATGCAGAGGCTTAAGAGAGTTATGCAGAGGCTTAAGAAAGGGATGCAGAGGCTCAAGAGAGGGATGCAGAGGCTCAAGAGAGTGATTCAGAGGCTTACAAGAGTGATGCAGAGACTGAAGAGTGTGATGCAGAGGCTCGAGGGAGTTATGCAGAGCCTCAAGAGAGGGATTCAGAGGCTTAAGAGAGTGATGCAGAGGCTGAAGAGAGTGTTGCAGAGTCTCAAGAGAGGGATCAAGAGGCTCATGGGAGTGATTCAGAGGCTCAAGAGAGTGATGCAGACGCTCAAGAGAAGGATCTAGAGGCTTAAGAGCGTGATGCAAAGGCTCAAGAGAGGGATGCAGAGACTCATGAGAGGGATGCAGGAGTTCAAGAGAGGGATGCAGATGCTCAAGAGAGTGATTCAGAAGCTTACGAGAGTGATGAAGTGGCTTAAGAGAGTGATGCAGTGTCTTAATAGAGGGATGCAGAGGCTCAAGAGAGTGATGCAGAGGCTCAAGAGAGTGCTGCAAAAGGTTCAAGAGAGGGAAGCTGAGGATCCAAAGAAGGATGCAGAAACTGAAGAGAGTGATGCAGAGGCTCAAGAGAGTGATGCAGAGGATCAAGAGAGGGAAGCAGAGGCTTAAGAGAGTGATGCAGAGGCTGAAGAGAGTGATTCAGAGGCTCAAGTGAGGGATGTAGAGGTTCAAGAGAGTGATGCAGAGGCTGAAGAGAGTGATGCACGGACTCAAGAGAGGGATGCAGAGGCTCATGAGAGTGATTCAGAGGCTTACGAGAGTGATGCAAAGGCTTAAGAGAGTGATGCAGAGGCACAAGAGAGTGATGCAGAGGCTCAAGTGAGTGATTCAGAGGCTCAAGAGAGGGATGTAGAGGTTCAAGAGAGTGATGCAGAGGCTGAAGAGAGTGATGCAGGGGCTCAAGAGAATGATGTAGAGGCTTAAGAGAGGGATTCAGAGGCTCAAGAGAATGATGCAGAGGCTCCAGAGAGTGATGAAGAGAGGGATGCAGAGGATTAAGAGAGTGATGCAGAGACTAAAGTGAGTGATGCAGAGGCTCAAGAGAGGGATGTAGAGGCTCAAGAAAGTGATGCAGAGGCTGAAGAGAGAGATGCAGGGGCTCAACAGACTGATGCAGAGGCTCTTGAGAGGGATGCAGAGGCTTAAGAGAGTGATGCAGAGGCTGAAGAGAGTGATGCAGGAGCTCAAGAGAGTGATGCAGAGGCTCATGAGAGGGATGCAGAGGCTTAAGAGAGTGATGCAGAGGCTTAAGAGAGTGATGCAGAGGCTTAACATTGTCATATGTCGTTTTCTTGGATCTAAATAATACGAAACTTCGCTCTATGATTTGAAGTTAAGATCCTCAAATATGGTAATATAGTGACTTTTTTCACGTTATTCATTTAGTGTAATTTTACGTATATATATTCATTTCTACCAATATTTCGATACTACTTCATGTTTTCTCACGATATGTGATTTGGCCTTCAAATCTCAGAATTTCGCAAATTTTGAATCTTTAAGCAAGTTTTCTTGCATTTTGTTTTGTACTAAAAATCATCGAATTTAGCAATATTTTCACTTTCAAAATATCCCCAGGATCCCAAATTCGACCCTTGAGCCATATTTTGGAGCCAAATTCTGGCTCTCTGCACGTATTCGCAGTTTGAAATTACGACTTTTTATACCGAAAAAATGTCATTTACTGAGAGCGGCGATGGATCACATTTTGCCCAAACCCTCCCTGCACTTTTCAAAATATCCAAAACATCCAAAAGTCGACCCTTGAACCATATTTTGAAGCCAAATTCCTGCTCTCCGCACGTATTCCCAGTTTAAAATTACGACTTTTTATACTGAAAATATGTCAATCACTGAAAGCGGCGATGGGTCACATTTTGCCCAAACCTCCCTGCAGTTTTCAAAATATCCCAAACATCCCAAATTCGACGCTTGAGACATATTTTGGAGTCAAATTCGGGCTCTCTGCACGTATTCGCAGTTTGAATTTATTTCATTTTATACCGACAATATGCCAATTACTGAGAGCGGCGATGGGTCACATTTTGCCCAAACCCCATTGCAGTTTTCAAAATATCCCAAACATCCCAAACTCGACCCTTGAGCTATATTTTGGAGCCAAATTCTGGCTCTCGGCACGTATTCCCAGTTTGAAATTACGACTTTTTATACTGAAAATATGCCAATCACTGAAAGCAGCGATGGGTCGCATTTTGCCCAAACCGCCCTGCAGTTTTCAAAATATCCCAAAAATCCCAAATTCGGCGCTTGAGACATATTTTGGAGTCAAATTCGGGCTCTTTGCACGTATTCGCAGTTAAAATTATTTAATTTTATACCGACAATATGCCAATTAATGAGAGCGGCGATGGGTCACATTTTGCCCAAACCCCCCTGCACTTTTCAAAATATCCCAAACATCCCAAATTAGACCCTTGAGCTATATTTTGGAGCCAAATTCTGGCTGTCTGCACGTATTCGCAGTTTGAAATTACGAATTTTTATACTGAAAATATGTCAATAATTAAAAGCAGCTATAGGTCACATTTTGCCAAAACCCCCTTGCAGTTTTCAAAATTTCCCAAACATCCCAAATTCGACCTTTGAGCTATATTTTGTAACCAAATTCTGGCTCTCTGCACGTATTCGCAGTTTGAAATGACTACTTTTTATACGGAAAATAAGCCAATTGTTGAGCGCGGCGAATGATCACATTTTGAAGAGAGTGATGCAGAGGCTGAAGAGAGTGATGCAGAGGCTTAAGAGAGGGATGCAGAGGTTCAAGAGAGGGATGCAGAGGCTCAAGAGAGGGATGCAGAGGCTCAAGAGAAGGATGCAGAGGCTCAAGAGAGGGATGCAGAGGCTCTTGATAGTGATGCAGAGGCTCAAGAGAGGAATGCAGAGGCTTAAGAGAGTGTTGCAAAGGCTCAAGAGAGGGATGCAGAGGCTCATGAGAGGGATACAGGAGTTCAAGAGAGGGATGCAGAGGCTGAAGAGAATGATGCAGAGGCTGAATTTGGGAGCCAAATTTTGGCTGTCTGCACGTATTCGCAGTTTGAAATTACGACTTTTTATAAAGAAAATATACCAATTACTGAAAGCGGCGATGGATCACATTTTGCCCAAACCCTCCCTGCCGCTTGCCAAATATCCCAATCATCCCAAATTCGACCTTTGATCCTAATTTTGGAGCCAAATTCTGACTGTCTGCACGTATTCGCAGTTTGAAATTTCGAATTTTTATACTGAAAATATGTCAATAATTAAAAGCAGCTATAGGTCACATTTTGCCAAAACCCCCTTGCAGTTTTCAAAATTTCCCAAACATCCCAAATTCGACCCTTGAGCTATAATTTGTGACCAAATTCTGGCTCTCTGCACGTATTCGCAGTTTGAAATGACTACTTTTTATACGGAAAATAAGCCAATTGTTGAGCGCGGCGAAGGATCACATTTTGAAGAGAGTGATGCAGAGGCTGAAGAGAGTGATGCAGAGGCTTAAGAGAGGGATGCAGAGGTTAAAGAGATTGATGCAGAGGCTCAAGAGAGGGATGCAGAGGCTCAAGAGAAGGATGCAGAGGCTCAAGAGAGGGATGCAGAGGCTCTTGATAGTGATGCAGAGGCTCAAGAGAGGAATGCAGAGGCTTAAGAGAGTGTTGCAAAGGCTCAAGAGAGGGATGCAGAGGCTCATGAGAGGGATACAGGAGTTCAAGAGAGGGATGCAGAGGCTGAAGAGAATGATGCAGAGGCTGAATTTTGGAGCCAAATTCTGGCTGTCTGCACGTATTCGCAGTTTGAAATTACGACTTTTTATAAAGAAAATATACCAATTACTGAAAGCGGCGATGGATCACATTTTGCCCAAACCCTCCCTGCAGCTTAGCCAAATATCCCAATCATCCCAAATTCGACCTTTGATCCTAATTTTGGAGCCAAATTCTGACTGTCTGCACGTATTCGCAGTTTGAAATTTCGAATTTTTATACTGAAAATATGTCAATAATTAAAAGCAGCTATAGGTCACATTTTGCCAAAACCCCCTTGCAGTTTTCAAAATTTCCCAAACATCCCAAATTCGACCCTTGAGCTATATTTTGTGACCAAATTCTGGCTCTCTGCACGTATTCGCAGTTTGAAATGACTACTTTTTATACGGAAAATAAGCCAATTGTTGAGCGCGGCGAAGGATCACATTTTGAAGAGAGTGATGCAGAGGCTGAAGAGAGTGATGCAGAGGCTTAAGAGAGGGATGCAGAGGTTCAAGAGAGGGATGCAGAGGCTCAAGAGAGGGATGCAGAGGCTCAAGAGAAGGATGCAGAGGCTCAAGAGAGGGATGCAGAGGCTCTTGATAGTGATGCAGAGGCTCAAGAGAGGAATGCAGAGGTTTAAGAGAGTGTTGCAAAGGCTCAAGAGAGGGATGCAGAGGCTCATGAGAGGGATACAGGAGTTCAAGAGAAGGATGCAGAGGCTGAAGAGAATGATGCAGAGGCTGAATTTTGGAGCCAAATTCTGGCTGTCTGCACGTATTCGCAGTTTGAAATTACGACTTTTTATAAAGAAAATATACCAATTACTGAAAGCGGCGATGGATCACATTTTGCCCAAACCCTCCCTGCAGCTTGCCAAATATCCCAATCATCCCAAATTCGACCTTTGATCCTAATTTTGGAGCCAAATTCTGACTGTCTGCACGTATTCGCAGTTTGAAATTACGAATTTTTATACTGAAAATATGTCAATAATTAAAAGCAGCTATAGGTCACATTTTGCCAAAACCCCCTTGCAGTTTTCAAAATTTCCCAAACATCCCAAATTCGACCCTTGAGCTATATTTTGTAACCAAATTCTGGCTCTCTGCACGCATTCGCAGTTTGAAATGACTACTTTTTATACGGAAAATAAGCCAATTGTTGAGCGCGGCGAAGGATCACATTTTGAAGAGAGTGATGCAGAGGCTGAAGAGAGTGATGCAGAGGCTTAAGAGAGGGATGCAGAGGTTCAAGAGAGGGATGCAGAGGCTCAAGAGAGGGATGCAGAGGCTCAAGAGAAGGATGCAGAGGCTCAAGAGAGGGATGCAGAGGCTCTTGATAGTGATGCAGAGGCTCAAGAGAGGAATGCAGAGGTTTAAGAGAGTGTTGCAAAGGCTCAAGAGAGGGATGCAGAGGCTCATGAGAGGGATACAGGAGTTCAAGAGAGGGATGCAGAGGCTGAAGAGAATGATGCAGAGGCTGAATTTTGGAGCCAAATTCTGGCTGTCTGCACGTATTCGCAGTTTGAAATTACGACTTTTTATAAAGAAAATATACCAATTACTGAAAGCGGCGATGGATCACATTTTGCCCAAACCCTCCTTGCAGCTTGCCAAATATCCCAATCATCCCAAATTCGACCTTTGATCCTAATTTTGGAGCCAAATTCTGACTCTCTTCACGTATTCGCAGTTTCAAATTACGACTTTTTATACCGAAAATATACCAATTACTGAAAGCGGCGATGGATCACATTTTGCCCAAACACTCCCTGCAGTTTTCAAAATATTCCAAACATCCCAACTTCGACGCTTGAGTCATATTTTGTAGCCAAATTCTGGCTCTCTGCACGTATTCGCAGTTTGAAATTACGACTTTTTATACCGAAAATATGTTAATTACTGAGAGCGACGATGGATCACATTTTGCCGAAACCCTCCCTGCAGTTTTCAAAATATCGCAAACATCCCAAATTCGACCCTTCAGCCTCTTTTGGAGCCAAATTCTGGGTCTCTGCACGTATTCGCAGTTTGAAATTACGACTTTTTATACCAAAAATATGCTAATTACTGAGAGCGGCGATGGATCACATTTTGCCCAAACCCTCCCTGCAGTTTGCAAAATATCCCAAACATCCAAAATTCGACCCTTGAGCTATATTTTTGAACCAAATTCTGGCTTTCTCCACGTACTCGCAGTTTGAAATTACGACTTTTTATACCGAAAATATGACAATTACAGAGAGCGGCGATGGATCACATTTTGCCCAAACCCTCCCTGCATCTTGCCAAATATCCCAATCATCCCAAATTCGACCTTTGATCCTAATTTTGGAGCCAAATTCTGACTCTCTTCACGTATTCGCAGTTTGAAATTACGACTTTTTATACCGAAAATATACCAATTACTGAAAGCGGCGATGGATCACATTTTGCCCAAACACTCCCTGCAGTTTTCAAAATATTCCAAACATCCCAAATTCGACGCTTGAGTCATATTTTGTAGCCAAATGCTGGCTCTCTGCACGTATTCGCAGTTTGAAATTACGACTTTTTATACCGAAAATATGTTAATTACTGAGAGCGACGATGGATCACATTTTGCCCTAACCCTTCCTGCAGTTTTCAAAATATCCCAAACATCCTAAATTCCAAGCTTGAGCCATATTTTGGAGCCATATTCTGGCTTTCTGAACGTATTCGCAGTTTGAAATTATTTCATTTTATACTGAAAATATGCCAATTACTGCAAGCAGCGATGGGACACATTTTGCCCAAACCCCCCTGCAGTTTGCAAAATATCCCCAACATCCCAAATTCGACACTTGAGCCATATTTTGGAGCCAAATTCTGGCTCTCTGCACGTATTCGCAGTTTGAAATTACGACTTTTTATACTTTTTTTTTGAGATATATACAAGAGTTGTTACATTCTATTACAGCCGCTAGTACGCGTTGCGTTTCGGGCAGGTACCTTGAATACGATCCCCTGCCGCGAAGACTCGTTTTTTCATCCAAGTACACATTTTACTGTTGCGTAAACATAGGCTACAGATAAGGAATTGCGCCCAGTAAATCCTCCCAGGCCAGGATACGAACCCATGACATAGCGCAAGCGGAACGCCAGGCAGGTGTCTTACCACTACACCACGGAGACTGTAAATCCAAAATCCATATACAAAAAAATATGCTAATTACTGAGAGCAGCGATGGATCACATTTTGCCCAAACCCTCCCTGCAGATTTAAAAATATCCCCAGCATCCCAAATTCGACCCTTGAGACATATTTTGGAGCCAAATTCTGGCTCTCTGCACGTATTCGCAGTTTGAAATTACGACTTTTTACACCGAAAAAATGCCATTTACTGAGAGCGGCGATGGATCACATTTTGCCCAAACCCTCCCTGCACTTTTCAAAATATATAAAACATTCAAAAGTCGACCCTTGAGCCATATTTTGAAGCCAAATTCTGGCTCTCTGTACGTATTCTCAGTTTGAAATTACGAATTTTTGCGAAATTACGAATTAAATTTATTTTTTACGAAAATAACAAAAATTACGTACACTTTCGTTTTGAAAAAATACTTTCGTTTGTACACGTAGAGCGAGGTTTCGTATTATTTAGATCCAAGAAAAGACATATGAAAAAGTTGTTTCAAATACAAATGATAAAAATCAATGTGTTTTCATTAGAATTAACTAAAATGTTCCTGATTTTCCGTTTATATTACCGATGGAAGATGTACACGTAAAACCGCTCTAATCCGGTTGAAACGTCGATATATGCAATAAAAACAGAACTTCTCCCCTTTCCAATATCTTACTCAGTATTTTAACGAGAAACAAATAGTTGATTAAAAATGAAGTGTTAAAGGTTAATTTTTAATCAATTATGTGTTTGCATCATTTTTAACGTATATATAATGAAATAATAGCAATAAACTGAAAATTCACAAAAACGTGGAAAAACAGCAAAATATTGCCTAATTCGATGATATTTTGTTTATATCACATAAAGGAAAAGGGGATGATAAACGTCAAAATATTGCTGAATTCGATGATTTTTAGTACGAAACTAAATGCAAGAAAACTTGCTTAAAATGCAATATTATGTGAAAATCTGAGATTTGAAGGCTAAATCACACATCGTGATACTACATGAAATAGTATCGAAATATTGGTAAAAAGAATATATATACGTAATATCAAACTACATGAAAAACGTGACAAAAGTCATTATTATACCAAATTTGAGGATTTTAACTTCGAATCATAGAGCTATGTTTCGTATTTTTTAGACCCTAGAAAACACGTATAAAGATGTTGCTTCCAATACAAATGATAAAAATCAATGTGTTTTCATTAAAATTAACTAAAATGTTCCTTATTTTCGGTTTATATTAACGATGGAAGATGTACACGTAAAACCGTTCTAATCCGGCTGCAACGTCGATATATGCAACAAAAACAGAACTTCTCCCCTTTTCAATATCTTACTCAGTATTTTAACGAGAAACAAATAGATGATTGAAAATGAAGTATTTAATGTTATTTTCTGATCAATTGTGTGTTTGCATAATTTTTCTCGTATATTTAATGAAATAATAACAATAAACTGAAAATTCACAAAAACGTTGAAAAACAGCAAAATATTGCCTAATTCGATGATATTTTGTTTATATCACAAAAAGGAAAAGGGGATGATAAACGTCAAAATATTGCTGAATTCGATGATTTTTAGTACGAAACAAAATGCAAGAAAACTTGCTTAAAATGCAATATTATGCGAAAATATGAGATTTGAAGGCCAAATCACATATCGTGAGAAAAGATGAAGTACTATCGAAATATTGGTAAAAACGAACATATATACGTAAAATCACACTACATGAATAACGTGAAAAAAGTCACTATATAACCATATTTGAGGATTTTAACTTCAAATCATAGAGCGAGGTTTCGTATTATTTAGATCCAAGAAAAGACATATGACAATGTTGTTTCAAATACAAATGATAAAAATCAATGTGTTTTCATTAGAATTACCTAAAATGTTCCTAATTTTCCGTTTATATTACCGATGGAAGATGTACACGTAAAACCGCTCTAATCTGGCTGAAACGTCGATATATGCAATAAAAACAGAACTTCTCCCCTTTCCAATATCTTACTCAGTATTTTAACGAAAAACAAATATTTGATTTCTCTTGAGCATCTGCATCACTTTCTTAAGCCTCTGCATCCCGCTCTTGATCCTCTGCATCATTCTCTTGAGCCTCTGCATCATTCTCTTGAACCTCTGAATCCCTCTCTTGAGCCTCTGCATCACTCTCTCGAGCCTCTGCATCACTCTCTTGATCCTCTGCATCACTCTCATGGGCCTCTGCATCACTCTCTTATGCCTCTGCATCACTCTCTAGAGCCAATATATCACTCTCTTCACCTTCTGCATCACTCTCTCATGCCTCAGTATCACTCTCTTAAGCCTCTGAATCACTCTCTTGAGCCTCTGCATCACTCTCTTCAGCCCCTGCATCCCTCTCTTGAGCCTCTGCATCACTCTCTTGAGCCTCAGCATCACTCTCTTAAGCCTCTGCACCACTCTCTTGAGCCTCTGTAAAACTCTCTTGAGTCTCTGCATCACTCTCTTCAGCCTCTGCATCTCTCTCTTGAGCCTCTGCATCCCTTTCTTGAGCCTCTGCATCACTCTCTTGAGCCTTGGCATCCCTCTCTTAATCCTCTGCAACACTCTCTTGAGCCTCTGCATCACTCTCGTAAGCCTCTGCATCCCTCTCATGACCCTCTGCATCCCTCTCTTGAGCCTCTGCATCACTCTCTAGAGCCTCTGCATCACTCTCTTGAGCCTCTGCATCACTCTCTTGAGCCTCTGCATCCTTCTCTTAAACCTCTGCATCACTCTCTTTAGCCTCTGCATCACTCTCTTGAGCCTCTGCATCACTCCCTTGAACCTCTGCATCACTCTCTTAAGCCTCTGCATCCTTCTCTTAAACCTCTGCATCACTCTCTTTATCCTCTGCATCACTCTCTTGAGCCTCTGCATCACTCTCATGGGCCTCTGCATCACTCTCTTGAGCCTCTGCATCCTTCTCTTAAACCTCTGCATCACTCTCTTTAGCCTCAGCATCATTCTCTCTAGCCTCTGCATCACTCTCGTAAACCTCTGCATCCCTCTCATGACCCTCTGCATCCCTCTCTTAAGCCTCTGCATCCCTCTCTTGACCCCCTGCATCCCTCTCTTGAGCCTCTGCATCCCTCTCCTGAGCCTGTTCATCCCTATCTTTAGCCTCTGCATCACTCTCGTAAGCCTCTGCATCACTCTCTAAAGCCTCTGCATCACTCTCGTAAACCTCTGAATCACTCGCTTGAGCCTCTCTATCACTCTCTAGTGCCCCTGCATCCCTCTATTGAGCCTCTGCATCACTCTCTTGAGCCTCTGCATCAGTTTCGTAAGCCTCTACATCACTCCCGTAAGCCTCTGAAACACTCCCTTGAGCCTCTGCATCAATCTCTTGAGCCACTTCATCCCTCTCTTGACACTCTGGATCCCTCTCTTATGCCTCTGCATCACTCTCATAAGCCTCTGCATCACTCTCTAGAGCCTCTGCATCACTCTCTTCAAGAGAGTTCAAGAGAGTGATGCATAGACTCAACAGAGGGATGCAGAGGCTTAAGAAAGTGATCCAGAGGCTCAAAATAGGGATGCAGAGGCTTAAGACAGCTATGCAGAGGCTGAAGAGAGTGTTGCAGAGGCTTACGAGAGGGATGTAGAGGCTCAAGAGAGGGATGCAGACGCTTAAGAGAGTGATGCAGAGGCTTTAGAGAGTGTTGCAGAGGTTTAAGAGAGGGATGCAGAGGCTAAAGAGTGTGATGCAAATGCTCAAGAGGGTGATGCAGAGGCTTAAGAGAGTGATGCAGAGGCACAAACGAATGATGTAGAGGCTTAAGAGAGGGATGCAGAGGCTCAAGAGAATGATGCAGGGGCTCAAGAGAATGATGCAGAGGCTTAAGAGAAGGATGCAGAGGATCAAGAGAGTGATGCAGAGGCTTCAGAAAGGAATGCAGCGGCTGAAAAGAATGATGCAGAGGCTTAAATAATTTATACGGAAAATTTATATTATAATTTATTTATAATTTATAAATAATTTATAAATAATTTATAAATAATTTATAAATAATTTAATTTATAAATAATTTATATTATGATGCAGAGGCTTAAATAATTTATACGGAAAATATGCCAATTATTGAGCGCGGCGAAGGATCACATTTTCCTCTCATGAGCCTCTGCATCCCTCCCTTGAGCTATTGCAACACTCTCTTCAGCCTCTGCATCCCTCTCTTGAGCCTCTGCATCACTCTCAAGAGCCTCGGCATCCCTCTCTTGAGCCTCTTCATCCCTCTCTTGAGCCTCTGCATCCCTCTCTTGAGCCTCTGCATCCCTCTCTTAAGCCTCTGCATCACTCTCTTAAGCCTCTGCATCACACTCGTAAGTCTCTGAATCACTCTGTTGAGCCTCTGCATCGCTCTCTTGAGCCTTTCAATCACTCTCTTGAGCCTCTGCATCCCTACTGCAAATACGTGCAGACAGCCAGAATTTGGATCCAAAATATAGCTCAAGGGTCGAATTTGGGATGTTGGGGATATTTTGAAAACTGCAGGGAGGGTTTGGGCCAAAAGTGACCCATCGCTGCTTTCAGTAATTGGCATATTTTCAGTAAAAAAAGGCGTAATTTCAAACTGCGAATACGTGCAGACAGCCAGAATTTGGATCCAAAATATAGCTCAAGGGTCGAATTTGGGATGTTGGGGATATTTTGAAAACTGCAGGGAGGGTTTGGGCCAAATGTGACCCATCGCTGCTTTCAGTAATTGGCATATTTTCAGTAAAAAAAATCGTAATTTCAAACTGCGAATACGTGTAGGGAGTCAGAATTTGGCTCCAAAATTAGGATCAACGGTCGAATTTGGGATGTTTGGGTTATTTTGAAAACTGCAGGAGGGGTTTTGGCAAAATGTGATAAATCGCTGCTCTCAGTAATTGGCATATTTTCGGTATAAAAAGTCGTAATTTCAAACTCCGAATACTTGCAGAGAACCAGAATTTGGCTCCAAAAGGTCGAATTTAGGATGTTTGGGATACTTTGAAAACTGCAGGGAAGGTTTGGGCAAAATGTGATCCATCGCCGCTCTCAGTAATTGGCATATTATCGATATAAAATGTCGTAATTTCAAACTGCGAATACGTGCAGAGAGCCAGAATTTGGCAAAAAAATATTACTTAAGCGTCGAATTTGGGATGTTTGGGATATTTTGAAAACTGCAGGGAGGGTTTGGGCAAAATGTGTTCCATTGCCGCTTTCAGTAATTGGCATATTTTCGGTATAAAAAGTCGTAATTTCAAACTGCGAATACGTGCAGAGAGCCAGAAGTTGGCTCCAAAATATGACTTATGCGTCGAATTTGGGATGTTTAGGATATTTTGAAAACTGCAGGGAGGGTTTGGGCAGATTGTGTTCCATCGCTGCTTTCAGTAATTGGCATATTTTCGGTATAAAATGTCGTAATTTCACACTGCGAATACGTGCAGAGAGCCAGAGTTTGGCTCCTAAATAATTCTTTAGGGTCGAATTTGGGATGTTTGGGATATTTTGAAAACTGCAGGGAAGGTTTGGGCAAAATGTGATCCATCGCCGCTCTCAGTAATTGGCATATTTTTTGTATATGGATTTTGGATTTACAGTCTCCGTGGTGTAGTGGTAAGACACTCGCCTGGCGTTCCGCTAGCGCTATGTCATGGGTTCGTATCCTGGCCGGGGAGGATTTACTGGGCGCAATTCCTTAACTGTAGCCTCTGTTTAACGCAACAGTAAAATGTGTACTTGGATGAAAAAACGATTCTTCGCGGCCGGGGATCGCATTCCATGGACTTGCCCGAAACGCTACGCGTACTAGTGGCTGTAATAGAATGTAACAACTCTTGTATATATCTCAAAACAAAAAAAAATATCGGTAATATAAACCGAAAATCAGGAACATTTTAGTTAATTTTAATGAAAACACATTTATTTTTATCATTTCTATTGAAAGCAACATCTTTATACGTGTTTTCTAGGGTCTAAAAAATACGAAACGTTGCTCTATGATTCGAAGTTAAAAACCTCAAATTTGGTATAATAATGACTTTTGTCACGTTTTTCATGTAGTTTGATATTACGTATACATATTCTTTTTACCAATATTTCGATACTATTTCATGTAGTATCACGATATGTGATTTAGCCTTCAAATCTCAGATTTTCGCATAATATTGCATTGTAAGCAAGTTTTCTTGCATTTTGTTTCGTACTAAAAATCATCGAATTCAGCAATATTTTGACGTTTACCATCCCCTTTTCCTTTATGTGATATAAACAAAATATCATGGAATTAGGCAATATTTTGCTGTTTTTCCACGTTTTTGTGAATTTTCAGTTTATTGCTATTAATTCATTAAATATACGATAAAAATGATGCAAACACATAATTGAATAAAAATTAACCTTTAACTCTTCATTTTTAATCAACTATTTGTTTCTCGTTAAAATACTGAGTAAGATATTGGAAAGGGGAGAAGTTCTGTTTTGATTGCATATATCGACGTTTCAGCCGGATTAGAGCGGTTTTACGTGTACATCTTCCATCGGTAATATAAACGGAAAATCAGGAACATTTTAGTTAGTTTTAATGAAAACATATTGATTTTTATCATTTGTATTTGAAACAACATTGTCATATGTCTTTTCTTGGATCTAAATAATACGAAACCTCGCTCTATGATTTGAAGTTAAAATCCTCAAATATGGTAATATAGTGACTTTTTCACGTTATTCATGTAGTGTGATTATCGGTATATATATTCGTTTTTACCAATATTTCGATACTACTTCATGTTTTCTCACGATATGTGATCTGGACTTCAAATCTCAGAATTTCGCAAATTTTGCATCTTTAAGCAAGTTTTCTTGCATTTTGTTTTCTACTAAAAATCATCGAATTTAGCAATATTTTGACCTTTTTTCTTCCCCTTTTTCTATATGTGATTTAAACAAAATATCATCGAATTAGGCCGTTTTTCCACGTTTTTGTGAATTTTGAGTTTATTGTTATTAATTCATTATATATACGATAAAAATTATGCAAACACATAATTGATCAAAAAATAACCTTAAATACTTCATTTTCAAACATCTATTTGTTTCTCGTTAAAATACTGAGTAGGATATTGAAAAGGGGAGAAGTTCTGTTTTAATTGCATATATCGACGTTTCAGCCGGATTAGAACGGTTTTACGTGTACATCTTCCATCGGTAATATAAACCGAAAATCAGGAACATTTTAGTTAATTTTAATGAAAACACATTGATTTTTATCATTTGTATTGGAAGCAACATCTTTATACGTCTTTTCTAGGGTCTAAAAAATACGAAACGTCGCTCTATGATTCGAAGTTAAAATCTTTAAATTTGGTATAATAATGACTTTTTTCACGTTTTTCATGTAGTTTGATATTACGTAAATATATTCTTTTTTACCAATACTTCGATACTATTTCATGTAGTATCACGATATGTGATTTGGCCTTCATATCTCAGATTTTCGCAAAATATTGCATTTTAAGCAAGTTTTCTTGCATTTTGTTTCGTACTAAAAATCATCGAATTCAGCAATATTTTGACGTTTATCATCCCCTTTTCCTTTATGTGATTTAAACAAAATATCATCGAATTAGGTAATATTTTGCCGTTTTTCCACGTTTTTGTGAATTTTCAGTTTATTGTTATTATTTCATTAAATATACGAGAAAAATTATGCAAACACATAATTGATCAGAAAATAATCTTAAATACTTCATTTTCAATCATCTATTTGTTTCTCGTTAAAATACTGAGTAAGATATTGAAAAGGGGAGAAGTTCTGTTTTTATTGCATATATCGACGTTTCAGCCGGATTAGAACGGTTTTACGTGTACATCTTCCATCGGTAATATAAACCGAAAATCAGGAACATTTTAGTTAATTTTAATGAAAACACATTGATTTTTATCATTTGTATTGGAAGCAACATCTTTATACGTGTTTTCTAGGGTCTAAAAAATACGAAACGTAGCTCTATGATTCGAAGTTAAAATCCTCAAATTTGGTATAATAATGACTTTTGTCACGTTTTTCATGTAGTTTGATATTACGTATATATATTCTTTTTTCCAATATTTCGATACTATTTCATGTAGTATCACGATGTGTGATTTAGCCTTCAAATCTCAGATTTTCACATAATATTGCATTTTAAGCAAGTTTTCTTGCATTTAGTTTCGTACTAAAAATCATCGAATTCAGCAATATTTTGACGTTTATCATCCTCTTTTCCTTTATGTGATATAAACAAAATATCATCGAATTAGGCAATATTTTGCTGTTTTTCCACGTTTTTGTGAATTTTCAGTTTATTGCTATTATTTCATTAAATATACGTTAAAAATGATGCAAACACATAATTGATTAAAAATTAACCTTTAACACTTCATTTTTAATCAACTATTTGTTTCTCGTTAAAATACTGAGTAAGATATTGGAAAGGGGAGAAGTTCTGTTTTTATTGCATATATCGACGTTTCAGCCGGATTAGAGCGGTTGTACGTGTACATCTTCCATCGGTAATATAAACGGAAAATCAGAAACATTTTAGTTAATTCTAATGAAAACACATTGATTTTTATCATTTGTATTTGAAACAACATTTTCATATGTCTTTTCTTGGATCTAAATAATACGAAACCTCGCTCTACGTGTACAAACGAAAGTATTTTTTCAAAACGAAAGTGTACAAACACTTTTCTTTTTTCAAAACGAAAGTGTACAAACGAAACGTGTACAAACGAAAGTATTTAGTGTTTCGTACAAACGAAAATACTTCGAAAATAATACGAAACGTCGCTCACACGTGAAAAAAGTCATTATTATACCAAATTTGAAGATTTTAACTTCGAATCATAGAGCGACGTTTCGTATTTTTTAGACCCTAGAAAAGACGTATAAAGATGTTGCTTCCAATACAAATGATAAAAATCAATGTGTTTTCATTAAAATCAACTAAAATGTTCCTGATTTTCGGTTTATATTACCGATGGAAGATGTACACGTAAAATCGTTCTAATCCGGCTGAAACGTCGATATTTGCATTAAAAACAGAACTTCCCTTTTCAATATCTTACTCAGTATTTTAACGAGAAACAAATAGATGATTGAAAATGATTTATTTAAGGTTATTATCTGATCAATTATGTGTTTGCATAATTTTTCTCGTATATTTAATGAAATAGTAACAATAAACTGAAAATTCACAAAAACGTTGAAAAACGGCAAAATATTGCCTAATTCGATGATATTTTATTTATATCACACAAAGGAAAAGGGGATAATAAACGTCAAAATATTACTGAATTCGATGATTTTTAGTACGAAACAAAATGCAAGAAAACTTGCTTAAAATGCAATATTATGCGAAAATCTAAGATTTGAAGGCCAAATCACATATCGTGAGAAAACATGAAATAGTATCGAAATATTGGTAAAAATGAATATATTTACGTAATATCAAACTACATGAAAAACGTGAAAAAAGTAATTATTATACCAAATTTGAAGATTTTAACTTCGAATCATAGAGCGACGTTTCGTATTTTTTAGACCCTAGAAAAGACGTATAAAGATGTTGCTTCCAATACAAATGATAAAAATCAATGTGTTTTCATTAAAATTAACTAAAATGTTCCTGATTTTCGGTTTATATTACCGATGGAAGATGTACACGTAAAACCGCTCTAATCCGGCTGAAACGTCGATATATGCAAAAAAACAGAACTTCTCCCCTTTCCAATATCTTACTCAGGATTTTAACGAGAAACAAATAGTTGATTGAAAATGAAGTGTTTAAGGTTAATTTCTAATCAATTATGTGTTTGCATCATTTTTATCGTATATTTAATGAAATAATAACAACAAACTGAAAATTCACAAAAACGTGGAAAAACGGCAAAATATTGCCTAATTCGATGATATTTTGTTTATATTACATAAAGGAAAAGGGGATGATAAACGTCAAATAATTGCTGAATTCCATGATTTTTAGTACGAAACAAAATGCAAGAAAACTTGCTTAAAATGCAATATTATGCGAAAATCTGAGATTTGAAGGCCAAATCACATATCGTGAGAAAACATGATGTAGTATCGAAATATTGGTAAAAACGAATAATCACACTACATGAATAACGTGAAAAAAGTCACTATAATACCTTATTTGAGGATTTTAACTTCAAATCATAGAGCGAGGTCTCGTATTATTTAGATCCAAGAAAAGACATATGACAATGTTGTTTCAAATACAAATGATAAAAATCAATATGTTTTCATTAGAATTAACTAAAATGTTCCTGATTTTTGGTTTATATTACCGATGGAAGATGTACACGTAAAACCGTTCTAATCCGGCTGAAACGTCGATATATGCAATAAAAACAGAACTTCTCCCATTTTCAATATCCTACTCAGTATTTTAACGAGAAACAAATAGATGATTGAAAATGAAGTATTTTAGGTTATTTTCTGATCAATTATGTGTTTGCATAATTTTTATCGTATATATAATGAATTAATAACAGTAAACTGAAAATTCACAATAACGTGGAAAAACGGCCTAATTCGATGATATTTTGTTTAAATCACATAAAGGAAAAGGGGATGAAAAAAGGTCAAAATATTGCCAAATTCGATGATTTTTAGTACAAAACAAAATGCAAGAAAACTTGCTTAAAGATGCAAAATTTGCGAAATTCTGAGATTTAAAGGCCAAATCACATATCGTGAGAAAACATGAAGTAGTATCGAAATATTGGTAAAAACGAATATATATACGTAAAGTTACACTACATGAATAACGTGAAAAAAGTCACTATATTACCATATTTGAGGATCTTAACTTCAAATCATAGAGCGAGGTTTCGTATTATTTAGATCCAAGAAAAGACATGACAATGTTGTTTCAAGTACAAATGATAAAAATCAATGTGTTTTCAATAGAATTAACTAAAATGTTCCTGATTTTCCGTATATATTACCGATGGAAGATGTACACGTAAAACCGCTCTAATCCGGCTGAAACGTCGATATATGCAAAAAAACAGAACTTTTCCCCTTTCCAATATCTTACTCAGTATTTTAACGTGAAACAAATAGTTGATTGAAAATGAAGTGTTTAAGGTTAATTTCTAATCAATTATGTGTTTGCATTATTTTTATCGTATATAATTCATGAATTAATAGCAATAAACTGAAAATTCACAATAACGTGGAAAAACAGCAAAATATTGCCTAATTCGATGATATTTTGTTTATATCACATAAAGGAAAAGGGGATGATAAACATCAAAATAATGCTGAATTCGATGATTTGTTTGTACGAAACAAAATGCAAGAAAACTTGCTTAAGCCTCTGCATCCTGCAATTGATTATCTGCATCACTCTCGTAAGCCTCTGCATCACTCTCTTAAGCCTCTGCATCCCGCAATTGATTATCTGCATCACTCTCGTAAGCCTCTGCATCAGTATCTTGAGCCTCTGCACAACACTTTTTAGCCTCGGCATCACTCTCTTGAGCCTCTGCATCTCTCTCCTGAGCCTCTGCAACGCTCTCTTCATCCTCTGCATCACTCTCTTAAGCCTCTCCATCCCTCCCTTGATCTCTGCATCACTCTCTTGAGCCTCTGCATCATTCTCTTGAGCCTCTGCATCCCTCTCTTAAGCCTCTACATCATTCTCATGAGCCTCTGCATTAATCTAAATAATACTAAACCTCGCTTTATGATTTGAAGTTAAAATCCTCAAATATGGTAATATAGTGACTTTTTCACGTTATTTTATGTTTTTATTGCATATATCGACGTTTCAGCCAGATTAGAACGTTTTACGTGTACATCTTCCATCGGTAATATAAACCGAAAATCAGGAACATTTTAGTTAATTTTAATGAAAACACATTGATTTTTATCATTTGTATTGGAAGCAACATCTTTATACGTCTTTTCTAGGGTCTAAAAAATGCGAAACGTCGCTTTATGATTCGAAGTTAAAATCCTCAAATTTGGTTTAATAATGACTTTTTTCACGTTTTTTATGTAGTTTGATATTATGTAAATATATTCATTTTTACCAATATTTCGATACTATTTTATGTAGTATCACGATATGTGATTTGGCCTTCAAGTCTCAGATTTTCGCATAATATTGCATTTTAAGCAAGTTTTCTTGCATTTAGTTTCGTACTAAAAATCATCGAATTCAGCAATATTTTGACGTTTATCATCCTCTTTTCCTTTATGTGATATAAACAAAATATCATCGAATTAGGCAATATTTTGCTGTTTTTCCACGTTTTTGTGAATTTTCAGTTTATTGCTATTATTTCATTAAATATACGTTAAAAATGATGCAAACACATAATTGATTAAAAATTAACCTTTAACACTTCATTTTTAATCAACTATTTGTTTCTCGTTAAAATACTGAGTAAGATATTGGAAAGGGGAGAAGTTCTGTTTTTATTGCATATATCGACGTTTCAGCCGGATTAGAGCGGTTTTACGTGTACATCTTCCATCGGTAATATAAACGGAAAATCAGAAACATTTTAGTTAATTCTAATGAAAACACATTGATTTTTATCATTTGTATTTGAAACAACATTTTCATATGTCTTTTCTTGGATCTAAATAATACGAACCTCGCTCTACGTGTACAAACGAAAGTATTTTTTCAAAACGAAAGTGTACAAACACTTTTCTTTTTTCAAAACGAAAGTGTACAAACGAAACGTGTACAAACGAAAGTATTTAGTGTTTCGTACAAACGAAAATATTTCGAAAATAATACGAAACCTCGCTCAAACGTGAAAAAAGTCATTATTATACCAAATTTGAAGATTTTAACTTCGAATCATAGAGCGACGTTTCGTATTTTTTAGACCCAAGAAAAGACGTATAAAGATGTTGCTTCCAATACAAATGATAAAAATCAATGTGTTTTCATTAAAATTAACTAAAATGTTCCTGATTTTCGCTTTATATTACCGATGGAAGATGTACACGTAAAATCGTTCTAATCCGGCTGAAACGTCGATATTTGCATTAAAAACAGAACTTCCCTTTTCAATATCTTACTCAGTATTTTAACGAGAAGCAAATAGATGATTGAAAATGATTTATTTAAGGTTATTATCTGATCAATTATGTGTTTGCATAATTTTTCTCGTATATTTAATGAAATAGTAACAATAAACTGAAAATTCACAATAACGTTGAAAAACGGCAAAATATTGCCTAATTCGATGATATTTTATTTATATCACACAAAGGAAAAGGGGATAATAAACGTCAAAATATTACTGAATTCGATGATTTTTAGTACGAAACAAAATGCAAGAAAACTTGCTTAAAATGCAATATTATGCGAAAATCTAAGATTTGAAGGCCAAATCACATATCGTGAGAAAACATGAAATAGTATCGAAATATTGGTAAAAAAGAATATATTTACGTAATATCAAACTACATGAAAAACGTGAAAAAAGTAATTATTATACCAAATTTGAAGATTTTAACTTCGAATCATAGAGCGACGTTTCGTATTTTTTAGACCCTAGAAAAGACGTATAAAGATGTTGCTTCCAATACAAATGATAAAAATCAATGTGTTTTCATTAAAATTAACTAAAATGTTCCTGATTTTCGGTTTATATTACCGATGGAAGATGTACACGTAAAACCGCTCTAATCCGGCTGAAACGTCGATATATGCAATAAAAACAGAACTTCTCCCCTTTCCAATATCTTACTCAGTATTTTAACGAGAAACAAATAGTTGATTGAAAATGAAGTGTTTAAGGTTAATTTCTAATCAATTATGTGTTTGCATCATTTTTATCGTATATTTAATGAAATAATAACAACAAACTGAAAATTCACAAAAACGTGGAAAAACGGCAAAATATTGCCTAATTCGATGATATTTTGTTTATATTACATAAAGGAAAAGGGGATGATAAACGTCAAATAATTGCTGAATTCCATGATTTTTAGTACGAAACAAAATGCAAGAAAACTTGCTTAAAATGCAATATTATGCGAAAATCTGAGATTTGAAGGCCAAATCACATATCGTGAGAAAACATGAAGTAGTATCGAATTATTGGTAAAAACGAATAATCACACTACATGAATAACGTGAAAAAAGTCACTATAATACCTTATTTGAGGATTTTAACTTCAAATCATAGAGCGAGGTCTCGTATTATTTAGATCCAAGAAAAGACATATGACAATGTTGTTTCAAATACAAATGATAAAAATCAATATGTTTTCATTAGAATTAACTAAAATGTTCCTGATTTTTGGTTTATATTACCGATGGAAGATGTACACGTAAAACCGTTCTAATCCGGCTGAAACGTCGATATATGCAATAAAAACAGAACTTCTCCCATTTTCAATATCCTACTCAGTATTTTAACGAGAAACAAATAGATGATTGAAAATGAAGTATTTTAGGTTATTTTCTGATCAATTATGTGTTTGCATAATTTTTATCGTATATATAATGAATTAATAACAGTAAACTGAAAATTCACAATAACGTGGAAAAACGGCCTAATTCGATGATATTTTGTTTAAATCACATAAAGGAAAAGGGGATGAAAAAAGTTCAAAATATTGCCAAATTCGATGATTTTTAGTACAAAACAAAATGCAAGAAAACTTGCTTAAAGATGCAAAATTTGCGAAATTCTGAGATTTAAAGGCCAAATCACATATCGTGAGAAAACATGAAGTAGTATCGAAATATTGGTAAAAACGAATATATATATACGTAAAGTTACACTACATGAATAACGTGAAAAAAGTCACTATATTACCATATTTGAGGATCTTAACTTCAAATCATAGAGCGAGGTTTCGTATTATTTAGATCCAAGAAAAGACATGACAATGTTGTTTCAAGTACAAATGATAAAAATCAATGTGTTTTCAATAGAATTAACTAAAATGTTCCTGATTTTCCGTATATATTACCGATGGAAGATGTACACGTAAAACCGCTCTAATCCGGCTGAAACGTCGATATATGCAAAAAAACAGAACTTCTCCCCTTTCCAATATCTTACTCAGTATTTTAACGTGAAACAAATAGTTGATTGAAAATGAAGTGTTTAAGGTTAATTTCTAATCAATTATGTGTTTGCATTATTTTTATCGTATATAATTCATGAATTAATAGCAATAAACTGAAAATTCACAATAACGTGGAAAAACAGCAAAATATTGCCTAATTCGATGATATTTTGTTTATATCACATAAAGGAAAAGAGGATGATAAACATCAAAATAATGCTGAATTCGATGATTTGTTTGTACGAAACAAAATGCAAGAAAACTTGCTTAAGCCTCTGCATCCTGCAATTGATTATCTGCATCACTCTCGTAAGCCTCTGCATCACTCTCTTAAGCCTCTGCATCCCGCAATTGATTATCTGCATCACTCTCGTAAGCCTCTGCATCAGTATCTTGAGCCTCTGCACAACACTTTTTAGCCTCGGCATCACTCTCTTGAGCCTCTGCATCTCTCTCCTGAGCCTCTGCAACGCTCTCTTCAGCCTCTGCATCACTCTCTTAAGCCTCTCCATCCCTCCCTTGATCTCTGCATCACTCTCTTGAGCCTCTGCATCATTCTCTTGAGCCTCTGCATCCCTCTCTTAAGCCTCTACATCATTCTCATGAGCCTCTGCATTAATCTAAATAATACTAAACCTCGCTTTATGATTTGAAGTTAAAATCCTCAAATATGGTAATATAGTGACTTTTTCACGTTATTTTATGTTTTTATTGCATATATCGACGTTTCAGCCAGATTAGAACGTTTTACGTGTACATCTTCCATCGGTAATATAAACCGAAAATCAGGAACATTTTAGTTAATTTTAATGAAAACACATTGATTTTTATCATTTGTATTGGAAGCAACATCTTTATACGTCTTTTCTAGGGTCTAAAAAATGCGAAACGTCGCTTTATGATTCGAAGTTAAAATCCTCAAATTTGGTTTAATAATGACTTTTTTCACGTTTTTTATGTAGTTTGATATTATGTAAATATATTCATTTTTACCAATATTTCGATACTATTTTATGTAGTATCACGATATGTGATTTGGCCTTCAAGTCTCAGATTTTCGCATAATATTGCATTTTAAGCAAGTTTTCTTGCATTTAGTTTCGTACTAAAAATCATCGAATTCAGCAATATTTTGACGTTTATCATCCTCTTTTCCTTTATGTGATATAAACAAAATATCATCGAATTAGGCAATATTTTGCTGTTTTTCCACGTTTTTGTGAATTTTCAGTTTATTGCTATTATTTCATTAAATATACGTTAAAAATGATGCAAGCACATAATTGATTAAAAATTAACCTTTAACACTTCATTTTTAATCAACTATTTGTTTCTCGTTAAAATACTGAGTAAGATATTGGAAAGGGGAGAAGTTCTGTTTTTATTGCATATATCGACGTTTCAGCCGGATTAGAGCGGTTTTACGTGTACATCTTCCATCGGTAATATAAACGGAAAATCAGAAACATTTTAGTTAATTCTAATGAAAACACATTGATTTTTATCATTTGTATTTGAAACAACATTTTCATATGTCTTTTCTTGGATCTAAATAATACGAACCTCGCTCTACGTGTACAAACGAAAGTATTTTTTCAAAACGAAAGTGTACAAACACTTTTCTTTTTTCAAAACGAAAGTGTACAAACGAAACGTGTACAAACGAAAGTATTTAGTGTTTCGTACAAACGAAAATATTTCGAAAATAATACGAAACCTCGCTCAAACGTGAAAAAAGTCATTATTATACCAAATTTGAAGATTTTAACTTCGAATCATAGAGCGACGTTTCGTATTTTTTAGACCCTAGAAAAGACGTATAAAGATGTTGCTTCCAATACAAATGATAAAAATCAATGTGTTTTCATTAAAATTAACTAAAATGTTCCTGATTTTCGCTTTATATTACCGATGGAAGATGTACACGTAAAATCGTTCTAATCCGGCTGAAACGTCGATATTTGCATTAAAAACAGAACTTCCCTTTTCAATATCTTACTCAGTATTTTAACGAGAAGCAAATAGATGATTGAAAATGATTTATTTAAGGTTATTATCTGATCAATTATGTGTTTGCATAATTTTTCTCGTATATTTAATGAAATAGTAACAATAAACTGAAAATTCACAATAACGTTGAAAAACGGCAAAATATTGCCTAATTCGATGATATTTTATTTATATCACACAAAGGAAAAGGGGATAATAAACGTCAAAATATTACTGAATTCGATGATTTTTAGTACGAAACAAAATGCAAGAAAACTTGCTTAAAATGCAATATTATGCGAAAATCTAAGATTTGAAGGCCAAATCACATATCGTGAGAAAACATGAAATAGTATCGAAATATTGGTAAAAAAGAATATATTTACGTAATATCAAACTACATGAAAAACGTGAAAAAAGTAATTATTATACCAAATTTGAAGATTTTAACTTCGAATCATAGAGCGACGTTTCGTATTTTTTAGACCCTAGAAAAGACGTATAAAGATGTTGCTTCCAATACAAATGATAAAAATCAATGTGTTTTCATTAAAATTAACTAAAATGTTCCTGATTTTCGGTTTATATTACCGATGGAAGATGTACACGTAAAACCGCTCTAATCCGGCTGAAACGTCGATATATGCAATAAAAACAGAACTTCTCCCCTTTCCAATATCTTACTCAGTATTTTAACGAGAAACAAATAGTTGATTGAAAATGAAGTGTTTAAGGTTAATTTCTAATCAATTATGTGTTTGCATCATTTTTATCGTATATTTAATGAAATAATAACAACAAACTGAAAATTCACAAAAACGTGGAAAAACGGCAAAATATTGCCTAATTCGATGATATTTTGTTTATATTACATAAAGGAAAAGGGGATGATAAACGTCAAATAATTGCTGAATTCCATGATTTTTAGTACGAAACAAAATGCAAGAAAACTTGCTTAAAATGCAATATTATGCGAAAATCTGAGATTTGAAGGCCAAATCACATATCGTGAGAAAACATGAAGTAGTATCGAATTATTGGTAAAAACGAATAATCACACTACATGAATAACGTGAAAAAAGTCACTATAATACCTTATTTGAGGATTTTAACTTCAAATCATAGAGCGAGGTCTCGTATTATTTAGATCCAAGAAAAGACATATGACAATGTTGTTTCAAATACAAATGATAAAAATCAATATGTTTTCATTAGAATTAACTAAAATGTTCCTGATTTTTGGTTTATATTACCGATGGAAGATGTACACGTAAAACCGTTCTAATCCGGCTGAAACGTCGATATATGCAATAAAAACAGAACTTCTCCCATTTTCAATATCCTACTCAGTATTTTAACGAGAAACAAATAGATGATTGAAAATGAAGTATTTTAGGTTATTTTCTGATCAATTATGTGTTTGCATAATTTTTATCGTATATATAATGAATTAATAACAGTAAACTGAAAATTCACAATAACGTGGAAAAACGGCCTAATTCGATGATATTTTGTTTAAATCACATAAAGGAAAAGGGGATGAAAAAAGGTCAAAATATTGCCAAATTCGATGATTTTTAGTACAAAACAAAATGCAAGAAAACTTGCTTAAAGATGCAAAATTTGCGAAATTCTGAGATTTAAAGGCCAAATCACATATCGTGAGAAAACATGAAGTAGTATCGAAATATTGGTAAAAACGAATATATATACGTAAAGTTACACTACATGAATAACGTGAAAAAAGTCACTATATTACCATATTTGAGGATCTTAACTTCAAATCATAGAGCGAGGTTTCGTATTATTTAGATCCAAGAAAAGACATGACAATGTTGTTTCAAGTACAAATGATAAAAATCAATGTGTTTTCAATAGAATTAACTAAAATGTTCCTGATTTTCCGTATATATTACCGATGGAAGATGTACACGTAAAACCGCTCTAATCCGGCTGAAACGTCGATATATGCAATAAAAACAGAACTTCTCCCCTTTCCAATATCTTACTCAGTATTTTAACGTGAAACAAATAGTTGATTGAAAATGAAGTGTTTAAGGTTAATTTCTAATCAATTATGTGTTTGCATTATTTTTATCGTATATAATTCATGAATTAATAGCAATAAACTGAAAATTCACAATAACGTGGAAAAACAGCAAAATATTGCCTAATTCGATGATATTTTGTTTATATCACATAAAGGAAAAGGGGATGATAAACATCAAAATAATGCTGAATTCGATGATTTGTTTGTACGAAACAAAATGCAAGAAAACTTGCTTAAGCCTCTGCATCCTGCAATTGATTATCTGCATCACTCTCGTAAGCCTCTGCATCACTCTCTTAAGCCTCTGCATCCCGCAATTGATTATCTGCATCACTCTCGTAAGCCTCTGCATCAGTATCTTGAGCCTCTGCACAACACTTTTTAGCCTCGGCATCACTCTCTTGAGCCTCTGCATCTCTCTCCTGAGCCTCTGCAACGCTCTCTTCAGCCTCTGCATCACTCTCTTAAGCCTCTCCATCCCTCCCTTGATCTCTGCATCACTCTCTTGAGCCTCTGCATCATTCTCTTGAGCCTCTGCATCCCTCTCTTAAGCCTCTACATCATTCTCATGAGCCTCTGCATTAATCTAAATAATACTAAACCTCGCTTTATGATTTGAAGTTAAAATCCTCAAATATGGTAATATAGTGACTTTTTCACGTTATTTTATGTTTTTATTGCATATATCGACGTTTCAGCCAGATTAGAACGTTTTACGTGTACATCTTCCATCGGTAATATAAACCGAAAATCAGGAACATTTTAGTTAATTTTAATGAAAACACATTGATTTTTATCATTTGTATTGGAAGCAACATCTTTATACGTCTTTTCTAGGGTCTAAAAAATGCGAAACGTCGCTTTATGATTCGAAGTTAAAATCCTCAAATTTGGTTTAATAATGACTTTTTTCACGTTTTTTATGTAGTTTGATATTATGTAAATATATTCATTTTTACCAATATTTCGATACTATTTTATGTAGTATCACGATATGTGATTTGGCCTTCAAGTCTCAGATTTTCGCATAATATTGCATTTTAAGCAAGTTTTCTTGCATTTAGTTTCGTACTAAAAATCATCGAATTCAGCAATATTTTGACGTTTATCATCCTCTTTTCCTTTATGTGATATAAACAAAATATCATCGAATTAGGCAATATTTTGCTGTTTTTCCACGTTTTTGTGAATTTTCAGTTTATTGCTATTATTTCATTAAATATACGTTAAAAATGATGCAAACACATAATTGATTAAAAATTAACCTTTAACACTTCATTTTTAATCAACTATTTGTTTCTCGTTAAAATACTGAGTAAGATATTGGAAAGGGGAGAAGTTCTGTTTTTATTGCATATATCGACGTTTCAGCCGGATTAGAGCGGTTTTACGTGTACATCTTCCATCGGTAATATAAACGGAAAATCAGAAACATTTTAGTTAATTCTAATGAAAACACATTGATTTTTATCATTTGTATTTGAAACAACATTTTCATATGTCTTTTCTTGGATCTAAATAATACGAACCTCGCTCTACGTGTACAAACGAAAGTATTTTTTCAAAACGAAAGTGTACAAACACTTTTCTTTTTTCAAAACGAAAGTGTACAAACGAAACGTGTACAAACGAAAGTATTTAGTGTTTCGTACAAACGAAAATATTTCGAAAATAATACGAAACCTCGCTCAAACGTGAAAAAAGTCATTATTATACCAAATTTGAAGATTTTAACTTCGAATCATAGAGCGACGTTTCGTATTTTTTAGACCCTAGAAAAGACGTATAAAGATGTTGCTTCCAATACAAATGATAAAAATCAATGTGTTTTCATTAAAATTAACTAAAATGTTCCTGATTTTCGCTTTATATTACCGATGGAAGATGTACACGTAAAATCGTTCTAATCCGGCTGAAACGTCGATATTTGCATTAAAAACAGAACTTCCCTTTTCAATATCTTACTCAGTATTTTAACGAGAAGCAAATAGATGATTGAAAATGATTTATTTAAGGTTATTATCTGATCAATTATGTGTTTGCATAATTTTTCTCGTATATTTAATGAAATAGTAACAATAAACTGAAAATTCACAATAACGTTGAAAAACGGCAAAATATTGCCTAATTCGATGATATTTTATTTATATCACACAAAGGAAAAGGGGATAATAAACGTCAAAATATTACTGAATTCGATGATTTTTAGTACGAAACAAAATGCAAGAAAACTTGCTTAAAATGCAATATTATGCGAAAATCTAAGATTTGAAGGCCAAATCACATATCGTGAGAAAACATGAAATAGTATCGAAATATTGGTAAAAAAGAATATATTTACGTAATATCAAACTACATGAAAAACGTGAAAAAAGTAATTATTATACCAAATTTGAAGATTTTAACTTCGAATCATAGAGCGACGTTTCGTATTTTTTAGACCCTAGAAAAGACGTATAAAGATGTTGCTTCCAATACAAATGATAAAAATCAATGTGTTTTCATTAAAATTAACTAAAATGTTCCTGATTTTCGGTTTATATTACCGATGGAAGATGTACACGTAAAACCGCTCTAATCCGGCTGAAACGTCGATATATGCAATAAAAACAGAACTTCTCCCCTTTCCAATATCTTACTCAGTATTTTAACGAGAAACAAATAGTTGATTGAAAATGAAGTGTTTAAGGTTAATTTCTAATCAATTATGTGTTTGCATCATTTTTATCGTATATTTAATGAAATAATAACAACAAACTGAAAATTCACAAAAACGTGGAAAAACGGCAAAATATTGCCTAATTCGATGATATTTTGTTTATATTACATAAAGGAAAAGGGGATGATAAACGTCAAATAATTGCTGAATTCCATGATTTTTAGTACGAAACAAAATGCAAGAAAACTTGCTTAAAATGCAATATTATGCGAAAATCTGAGATTTGAAGGCCAAATCACATATCGTGAGAAAACATGAAGTAGTATCGAAATATTGGTAAAAACGAATATATATATACGTAAAATCACACTACATGAATAACGTGAAAAAAGTCACTATAATACCATATTTGAGGATTTTAACTTCAAATCATAGAGCGAGGTCTCGTATTATTTAGATCCAAGAAAAGACATATGACAATGTTGTTTCAAATACAAATGATAAAAATCAATATGTTTTCATTAGAATTAACTAAAATGTTCCTGATTTTTGGTTTATATTACCGATGGAAGATGTACACGTAAAACCATTCTAATCCGGCTGAAACGTCGATATATGCAATAAAAACAGAACTTCTCCCATTTTCAATATCCTACTCAGTATTTTAACGAGAAACAAATAGATGATTGAAAATGAAGTATTTTAGGTTATTTTCTGATCAATTATGTGTTTGCATAATTTTTATCGTATATATAATGAATTAATAACAGTAAACTGAAAATTCACAATAACGTGGAAAAACGGCCTAATTCGATGATATTTTGTTTAAATCACATAAAGGAAAAGGGGATGAAAAAAGGTCAAAATATTGCCAAATTCGATGATTTTTAGTACAAAACAAAATGCAAGAAAACTTGCTTAAAGATGCAAAATTTGCGAAATTCTGAGATATAAAGGCCAAATCACATATCGTGAGAAAACATGAAGTAGTATCGAAATATTGGTAAAAACGAATATATATACGTAAAGTTACACTACATGAATAACGTGAAAAAAGTCACTATATTACCATATTTGAGGATCTTAACTTCAAATCATAGAGCGAGGCTTCGTATTATTTAGATCCAAGAAAAGACATGACAATGTTGTTTCAAGTACAAATGATAAAAATCAATGTGTTTTCAATAGAATTAACTAAAATGTTCCTGATTTTCCGTATATATTACCGATGGAAGATGTACACGTAAAACCGCTCTAATCCGGCTGAAACGGCGATATATGCAATAAAAACAGAACTTCTCCCCTTTCCAATATCTTTCTCAGTATTTTAACGTGAAACAAATAGTTGATTGAAAATGAAGTGTTTAAGGTTAATTTCTAATCAATTATGTGTTTGCATTATTTTTATCGTATATAATTCATGAATTAATAGCAATAAACTGAAAATTCACAATAACGTGGAAAAACAGCAAAATATTGCCTAATTCGATGATATTTTGTTTATATCACATAAAGGAAAAGGGGATGATAAACATCAAAATAATGCTGAATTCGATGATTTGTTTGTACGAAACAAAATGCAAGAAAACTTGCTTAAGCCTCTGCATCCCGCAATTGATTATCTGCATCACTCTCGTAAGCCTCTGCATCACTCTCTTAAGCCTCTGCATCCCGCAATTGATTATCTGCATCACTCTCGTAATCCTCTGCATCAGTATCTTGAGCCTCTGCACAATACTTTTTAGCCTCGGCATCACTCTCTTGAGCCTCTGCATCTCTCTCCTGAGCCTCTGCAACACTCTCTTCAGCCTCTGCATCACTCTCTTAAGCCTCTCCATCCCTCCCTTGATCTCTGCATCACTCTCTTGAGCCTCTGCATCATTCTCTTGAGCCTCTGCATCCCTCTCTTAAGCCTCTACATCATTCTCATGAGCCTCTGCATTAATCTAAATAATACTAAACCTCGCTTTATGATTTGAAGTTAAAATCCTCAAATATGGTAATATAGTGACTTTTTCACGTTATTTTATGTTTTTATTGCATATATCGACGTTTCAGCCAGATTAGAACGTTTTACGTGTACATCTTCCATCGGTAATATAAACCGAAAATCAGGAACATTTTAGTTAATTTTAATGAAAACACATTGATTTTTATCATTTGTATTGGAAGCAACATCTTTATACGTCTTTTCTAGGGTCTAAAAAATGCGAAACGTCGCTTTATGATTCGAAGTTAAAATCCTCAAATTTGGTTTAATAATGACTTTTTTCACGTTTTTTATGTAGTTTGATATTATGTAAATATATTCATTATACCAATATTTCGATACTATTTTATGTAGTATCACGATATGTGATTTGGCCTTCAAGTCTCAGATTTTCGCATAATATTGCATTTTAAGCAAGTTTTCTTGCATTTAGTTTCGTATTAAAAATCATCGAATTCAGCAATATTTTGACGTTTATCATCCTCTTTTCCTTTATGTGATATAAACAAAATATCATCGAATTAGGCAATATTTTGCTGTTTTTCCACGTTTTTGTGAATTTTCAGTTTATTGCTATTATTTCATTAAATATACGTTAAAAATGATGCAAACACATAATTGATTAAAAATTAACCTTTAACACTTCATTTTTAATCAACTATTTGTTTCTCGTTAAAATACTGAGTAAGATATTGGAAAGGGGAGAAGTTCTGTTTTTATTGCATATATCGACGTTTCAGCCGGATTAGAGCGGTTTTACGTGTACATCTTCCATCGGTAATATAAACGGAAAATCAGAAACATTTTAGTAAATTCTAATGAAAACACATTGATTTTTATCATTTGTATTTGAAACAACATTTTCATATGTCTTTTCTTGGATCTAAATAATACGAAACCTCGCTCTACGTGTACAAACGAAAGTATTTTTTCAAAACGAAAGTGTACAAACACTTTTCTTTTTTCAAAACGAAAGTGTACAAACGAAACGTGTACAAACGAAAGTATTTAGTGTTTCGTACAAACGAAAATATTTCGAAAATAATACGAAACCTCGCTCAAACGTGAAAAAAGTCATTATTATACCAAATTTGAAGATTTTAACTTCGAATCATAGAGCGACGTTTCGTATTTTTTAGACCCTAGAAATGACGTATAAAGATGTTGCTTCCAATACAAATGATAAAAATCAATGTGTTTTCATTAAAATTAACTAAAATGTTCCTGATTTTCGGTTTATATTACCGATGGAAGATGTACACGTAAAATCGTTCTAATCCGGCTGAAACGTCGATATTTGCATTAAAAACAGAACTTCCCTTTTCAATATCTTACTCAGTATTTTAACGAGAAACAAATAGATGATTGAAAATGATTTATTTAAGGTTATTATCTGATCAATTATGTGTTTGCATAATTTTTCTCGTATATTTAATGAAATAGTAACAATAAACTGAAAATTCACAAAAACGTTGAAAAACGGCAAAATATTGCCTAATTCGATGATATTTTATTTATATCACACAAAGGAAAAGGGGATAATAAACGTCAAAATATTACTGAATTCGATGATTTTTAGTACGAAACAAAATGCAAGAAAACTTGCTTAAAATGCAATATTATGCGAAAATCTAAGATTTGAAGGCCAAATCACATATCGTGAGAAAACATGAAATAGTATCGAAATATTGGTAAAAAAGAATATATTTACGTAAAATCAAACTACATGAAAAACGTGAAAAAAGTAATTTTTATACCAAATTTGAAGATTTTAACTTCGAATCATAGAGCGACGTTTCGTATTTTTTAGACCCTAGAAAAGACGTATAAAGATGTTGCTTCCAATACAAATGATAAAAATCAATGTGTTTTCATTAAAATTAACTAAAATGTTCCTGATTTTCGGTTTATATTACCGATGGAAGATGTACACGTAAAACCGCTCTAATCCGGCTGAAACGTCGATATATGCAATAAAAACAGAACTTCTCCCCTTTCCAATATCTTACTCAGTATTTTAACGAGAAACAAATAGTTGATTGAAAATGAAGTGTTTAAGGTTAATTTCTAATCAATTATGTGTTTGCATCATTTTTATCGTATATTTAATGAAATAATAACAACAAACTGAAAATTCACAAAAACGTGGAAAAACGGCAAAATATTGCCTAATTCGATGATATTTTGTTTATATTACATAAAGGAAAAGGGGATGATAAACGTCAAATAATTGCTGAATTCCATGATTTTTAGTACGAAACAAAATGCAAGAAAACTTGCTTAAAATGCAATATTATGCGAAAATCTGAGATTTGAAGGCCAAATCACATATCGTGAGAAAACATGAAGTAGTATCGAAATATTGGTAAAAACGAATATATATACGTAAAATTACACTACATGAATAACGTGATAAAAGTCACTATAATACCATATTTGAGGATTTTAACTTCAAATCATAGAGCGAGGTCTCGTATTATTTAGATCCAAGAAAAGACATATGACAATGTTGTTTCAAATACAAATGATAAAAATCAATATGTTTTCATTAGAATTAACTAAAATGTTCCTGATTTTTGGTTTATATTACCGATGGAAGATGTACACGTAAAACCGTTCTAATCCGGCTGAAACGTCGATATATGCAATAAAAACAGAACTTCTCCCATTTTCAATATCCTACTCAGTATTTTAACGAGAAACAAATAGATGATTGAAAATGAAGTATTTTAGGTTATTTTCTGATCAATTATGTGTTTGCATAATTTTTATCGTATATATAATGAATTAATAACAGTAAACTGAAAATTCACAAAAACGTGGAAAAACGGCCTAATTCGATGATATTTTGTTTAAATCACATAAAGGAAAAGGGGATGAAAAAAGGTCAAAATATTGCCAAATTCGATGATTTTTAGTACAAAACAAAATGCAAGAAAACTTGCTTAAAGATGCAAAATTTGCGAAATTCTGAGATTTAAAGGCCAAATCACATATCGTGAGAAAACATGAAGTAGTATCGAAATATTGGTAAAAACGAATATATATACGTAAAGTTACACTACATGAATAACGTGAAAAAAGTCACTATATTACCATATTTGAGGATCTTAACTTCAAATCATAGAGCGAGGTTTCGTATTATTTAGATCCAAGAAAAGACATGACAATGTTGTTTCAAGTACAAATGATAAAAATCAATGTGTTTTCAATAGAATTAACTAAAATGTTCCTGATTTTCCGTATATATTACCGATGGAAGATGTACACGTAAAACTGCTCTAATCCGGCTGAAACATCGATATATGCAATAAAAACAGAACTTCTCCCCTTTCCAATATCTTACTCAGTATTTTAACGTGAAACAAATAGTTGATTGAAAATGAAGTGTTTAAGGTTAATTTCTAATCAATTATGTGTTTGCATTATTTTTATCGTATATTTAATGAATTAATAGCAATAAACTGAAAATTCACAATAACGTGGAAAAACAGCAAAATATTGCCTAATTCGATGATATTTTGTTTATATCACATAAAGGTAAAGGGGATGATAAACATCAAAATAATGCTGAATTCGATAATTTGTTTGTACGAAACAAAATGCAAGAAAACTTGCTTAAGCCTCTGCATCCCGCAATTGATTATCTGCATCACTCTCGTAAGCCTCTGCATCACTCTCTTAAGCCTCTGCATCCCGCAATTGATTATCTGCATCACTCTCGTAAGCCTCTGCATCAGTATCTTGAGCCTCTGCACAACACTTTTTAGCCTCGGCATCACTCTCTTGAGCCTCTGCATCTCTCTCCTGAGCCTCTGCAACACTCTCTTCAGCCTCGGCTTCACTCTCTTAAGCCTCTCCATCCCTCCCTTGATCTCTGCATCATTCTCTTGAGCCTCTGCATCCCTCTCTTAAGCCTCTACATCATTCTCATGAGCCTCTGCATTAATCTAAATAATACGAAACCTCGCTTTATGATTTGAAGTTAAAATCCTCAAATATGGTAATATAGTGACTTTTTCACGTTATTTTATGTTTTTATTGCATATATCGACGTTTCAGCCAGATTAGAACGTTTTACGTGTACATCTTCCATCGGTAATATAAACCGAAAATCAGGAACATTTTAGTTAATTTTAATGAAAACACATTGATTTTTATCATTTGTATTGGAAGCAACATCTTTATACGTCTTTTCTAGGGTCTAAAAAATGCGAAACGTCGCTTTATGATTCGAAGTTAAAATCCTCAAATTTGGTTTAATAATGACTTTTTTCACGTTTTTTATGTAGTTTGATATTATGTAAATATATTCATTTTTACCAATATTTCGATACTATTTTATGTAGTATCACGATATGTGATTTGGCCTTCAAGTCTCAGATTTTCGCATAATATTGCATTTTAAGCAAGTTTTCTTGCATTTTGTTTCGTACTAAAAATAATCGAATTCAGCAATATTTTGACGTTTATCATCCCCTTTTCCATTATGTGATATAAACAAAATATCATCGAATTACGCAATATTTTGCCGTTTTTCCACGTTTTTGTGAATTTTCAGTTTATTGTTATTATTTCATTAAATATACGAGAAAAATTATGCAAACACATAATTGATCAGATAATAACCTTAAATACTTCATTTTCAATCATCTATTTGTTTCTCGTTAAAATACTGAGTAAGATATTGAAAAGGGAAGAAGTTCTGATTTTATTGCATATATCGACGTTTCAGCCTGATTAGAACGGTTTTACGTGTACATCTTCCATCGGTAATATAAACCAAAATTCAGGAACATTTTAGTTAATTTTAATGAAAACACATTGATTTTTATCATTTGTATTGGAAGCAACATTGTCATATGTCTTTTCTTGGATCTAAATAAAACGAAACCTCGCTCTATGATTTGAAGTTAAAATCCTTAAATATGGTAATATAGTGACTTTTTTCACGTTATTCATGTAGTGTGATTTTACGTATATATATTCGTTGTTACCAATATTTCGATACTACCTCATGTTTTCTCACGATATGTGATTTTTCCAAATTTTGCATTTTTAAGCAAGTTTTCTTGCATTTTGTTTCGTACTAAAAATCATCGAATTCAGCAATATTTTGACGTTTATCATCCCCTTTTCCTTTATGTGATATAAACAAAATATCATCTAATTATGCAATATTTTGCTGTTTTTGTGAATTTTCAGTTTATTGCTATTAATTCATTATATATACGATATAAATGATGCAAACACATAATTGATTAGAAATTAACCTTAAACACTTCATTTTCAATCAACTATTTGTTTCTCGTTAAAATACTGAGTAAGATAATGGAAAGAGGAGAAGTTCTGTTTTTATTGCATATATCGACGTTACAGCCTGATTAGAGCGATTTTACGTGTACATCTTCCATCTGTAATATAATCGGAAAATTAGGAACATTTTAGTTAATTCTAATGAAAACACATGGATTTTTATCATTTGTATTTGAAACAACATTGTCATATTTCTTTTCTTGGATCTAAATAATACGAAACCTCGCTCTATGATTTGAAGTTAAAATCCTCAAATATAGTAATATAGTGACTTTTTTCACGTTATTCATGTAGTGTGATTATACGTATATATATTTGTTTTTACCAATATTTCGATACTACTTCATGTTTTCTCACGATATGTGATTTTTCCAAATTTTGCATTTTTAAGCAAGTTTTCTTGCATTTTGTTCTGTACTAAAAATCATCGAATTTAGCAATATTTTGACCTTTATCATCCCCTTTTCCTTTATGTGATTTAAACAAAATATCTTCGAATTAGGCAATATTTTGCCGTTTTTCCACGTTTTTGTGAATTTTCAGTTTATTGTTATTATTTCATTAAATATACGAGAAAAATTATGCAAACACATAATTGATCAGATAATAACCTTAAATACTTCATTTTCAATCATCTTTTTGTTTCTCGTTAAAATACTGAGTAAGATATGGAAAAGGGAAGAAGTTCTGATTTTATTGCATATATCGACGTTTCAGCTGGAGTAGAACGGTTTTACATGTACATCTTCCATCGGTAATATAAACCGAAAATCAGGAACATTTTAGTTAATTTTAATGAAAACACATTGATTTTTATCATTTGTATTGGAAGCAACATCTTTATACGTCTTTTCAAGGGCCTAAAAAATACGAAACGTCGCTCTATGATTCGAAGTTAAAATCCTCAAGTTTGGTATAATAATGACATTTTTCACGTTTTTCATGTAGTTTGATATTACGCAAATAATGTTACATTTTTAACAATATTTCGATACTATTTCATGTAGTATCACGATATGTGATTTGGCCTTCAAATATCAGATTTTCGCATAATATTGCATTTTAAGCAAGTTTTCTTGCATTTTGTTTCGTACTAAAAATTATCGAAATCAGCAATATTTTGACGTTTATCATCTCCTTTTCCTTTATGTGATATGAACAAAATATCATCGAATTATGCAATATTTTGCTGTTTTTCTACGTTTTTGTGAATTTTCAGTTTATTGCTATTAATTCATTAAATAGCAATAAACATATATAGCAAATAGCAATATGTTTTGCATCATAAAAATGATGCAAACACAAATTGATTAGAAATTAACCTTACACACTTTATTTTCAATCAACTATTTGTTTCTCGTTAAAATACTGAGTAAGATATTGGAAAGGGGAGAAGTTCTGTTTTTATTGCATATATCGACGTTTCAACCGGATTAGAGCGGTTTTACGTGTACATCTTCCATCGGTAATATAAACGGAAAATCAGGAACATTTTAGTTAATTCTAATGAAAACACATTGATTTTTATCATTTGTATTTGAAACAACATTGTCATAAGTCTTTTCTTGGATCTAAATAAAACGAAACCTCGCTCTATGATTTGAAGTTAAAATCCTTAAATATGGTAATATAGTGACTTTTTTCACGTTATTCATGTAGTGTGATTTTACGTATATATATTCGTTTTTACCAATATTTCGATACTACCTCATGTTTTCTCACGATATGTGATTTGGCCTTCAAATCTCAAAATTTCGCCAATTTTGCATTTATAAGCATGTTTTCTTTCATTTTGTTTTGTACTAAAAATCATCGAATTTAGCAATATTTTGACCTTTATCATCTCCTTTTCCTTTATGTGATTTAAACAAAATATCATCAAATTAGGCAATATTTTGCCGTTTTTCCACGTTTTTGTGAATTTTCAGTTTATTGTTATTATTTCATTAAATATACGAGAAAAATTATGCAAACACATAATTGATCAGAAAATAACCTTAAATACTTAATTTTCAATCATCTAATTGTTTCTCGTTAAAATACTGAGCAAGATATTGAAAAGGGGAGAAGTTCTGTTTTTATTGCATATATCGACGTTTCAGCCGGATTAGAACGGTTTTACGTGTACATCTTCCATCGGTAATATAAACCAAAAATCAGGAACATTTTAGTTAATTTTAATGAAAACGCATTGATTTTTATCATTTGTATTGGAAGCAACATCTTTATCGTGTTTTCTAGGGTCTAAAAAATACGAAACGTCGCTCTATGATTCGAAGTTAAAATCCTCAAATTTGGAATAATAATGACTTTTTTCACGTTTTTCATGTAGTTTGATATTACGCAAATAATGTTACATTTTTAACAATATTTCGATACTATTTCATGTAGTATCACGATATGTGATTTGGCCTTCAAATATCAGATTTTCGCATAATATTGCATTTTAAGCAAGTTTTCTTGTATTTTGTTTCGTACTAAAAATTATCGAAATCAGCAATATTTTGACGTTTATCATCTCCTTTTCCTTTATGTGATATGAACAAAATATCATCGAATTATGCAATATTTTGCTGTTTTTCTACGTTTTTGTGAATTTTCAGTTTATTGCTATTAATTCATTAAATAGCAATAAACATATATAGCAAATAGCAATATGTTTTGCATCATAAAAATGATGCAAACACAAATTGATTAGAAATTAACCTTAAACACTTTATTTTCAATCAACTATTTGTTTCTCGTTAAAATACTGAGTAAGATATTGGAAAGGGGAGAAGTTCTGTTTTTATTGCATATATCGACGTTTCAGCCGGATTAGAGCGGTTTTACGTGTACATCTTCCATCGGTAATATAAACGGAAAATCAGGAACATTTTAGTTAATTCTAATGAAAACAAATTGATTTTTATCATTTGTATTTGAAACAACATTGTCATATGTCTTTTCTTGGATCTAAATAAAACGAAACCTCGCTCTATGATTTGAAGTTAAAATCCTTAAATATGGTAATATAGTGACTTTTTTTACGTTATTCATGTAGTGTGATTTTACGTATATATATTCGTTGTTACCAATATTTCGATACTACCTCATGTTTTCTCACGATATGTGATTTGGCCTTCAAATCTCAAAATTTCGCCAATTTTGCATTTATAAGCATGTTTTCTTTCATTTTGTTTTGTACTAAAAATCATCGAATTTAGCAATATTTTGACCTTCATCATCTCCTTTTCTTTTATGTGATTTAAACAAAATACCATCAAATTAGGCAATATTTTGCCGTTTTTCCACGTTTTTGTGAATTTTCAGTTTATTGTTATTATTTCATTAAATATACGAGAAAAATTATGCAAACACATAATTGATCAGAAAATAACCTTAAATACTTAATTTTCAATCATCTAGTTGTTTCTCGTTAAAATACTGAGCAAGATATTGAAAAGGGGAGAAGTTCTGTTTTTATTGCATATATCGACGTTTCAGCCGGATTAGAACGGTTTTACGTGTACATCTTCCATCGGTAATATAAACCAAAAATCAGGAACATTTTAGTTAATTTTAATGAAAACACATTGATTTTTATCATTTGTATTGGAAGCAACATCTTTATACGTGTTTTCTAGGGTCTAAAAAATACGAAACGTCGCTCTATGATTCGAAGTTAAAATCCTCAAATTTGGAATAATAATGACTTTTTTCACGTTTTTCATGTAGTTTGATATTACGTAAATATATTCAATTTTAACAATATTTCGATACTATTTTATGTAGTATCACGATATGTGATTTGGCCTTCAAATCTCAGATTTTCGCATTATATTGCATTTTAAGCAAATTTTCTTGCATTTTGTTTCGTACTAAAAATCATCGAATTCAGCAATATATTGACGTTTACATCCCCTTTTCCTTTATGTGATATAAACAAAATATCATCGAATTAGGCAATATTTTGCTGTTTTTCCACGTTTTTGTGAATTTTCAGTTTATTGCTATTAATTCATTAAATATACGATAAAAATGATGCAAACACAAATTGATTAGAAATTAACCTTAAACACTTCATTTTCAATCAACTATTTGTTTCAGGGGGGTTTGGGCAAAATGTGACATATCGCTGCTTTTAGTTATTGACATATTTTCAGTATAAAAATTCGTAATTTCAACCTCCGAATACGTGCAGAGACTCAGAATTTGGCTCCAATATTAGGATCAAGGGTCGAATTTGGGAGATTTAAGGTATTTTGAAAACTGCAGGGAGGGTTTGGGTAAAATGTGATACATCGCCGCTCTCAGTAATTGGCATTTTTTAGGTATAAAAAGTCGTAATTTCAAACTGCGAATACGTGCAGACAGCCAGAATTTGGCTCCAAAATATAGCTCAAGGATCGAATTTGGGATGTTTGGGATATTTTGAAATCTGCAGAGGGGGTTTTGGCAAAATGTGACCCATCGCCTCTCTCACTAATTGGCATATTGTCGGTATAAAATGAATAATTTCAAACTGCGAATAAGTGCAGAGAGCCCGAATTTGACTAAAAAATATGTCTCAAGCGTCGAATTTGGGATATTTGGAACATATTGAAAACTGCAGGGGGGGTTTGGGGAAAATGTGACCCATCGCTGCTTTCAGTGATTGGCATATTTTCAGTATAAAAATTCGCAATTTCAAACTGGGAATACGTAAAAATGATGATCACTCTCTTGAGCCTCTGCATCACTCTCTTGAGCCTCTACATCACACTCTTGAGCCTCTGCATCACTCTCTTGAGCCTCTGCATCACTCTCTTAAGCCTCTGCATCCCTCCCTTGATCCTCTGCATTACTCTCTTGAGCCTCTGCATCATTCTCTTGAGCCTCTGCATCTCTCTCTTAAGCCTCTACATCATTCTCTTGAGCCTCTGCATTACTGTTTTGAGCCTCTGCATCAATCTCTTAAGCCTCGGCCTCTCTCCTAAGCCTCTGCATCTCTCTCTTCACTTTCTGCATCAGTCTCTTTAGCCTCTGCATCCCTCTCTGGAGCCTCAGCATCACTCTCTTGAGCCTCTGCAGCACTCTCTTGAGCCTCTGCATCATTCTCTTGAGCCTCTGCACCCCTCTCTAGAGCTCCTGCATCCCTCTCATGAGTCTCTGCATACCTCTCTTGAACTCCTGCATCCCTCTCATGAGCCTCTGTATCCCTCTATTCAGCCTTTGCATCACTTCTTAAGCCTCTGCATCACTCTCTTGGGCCCCTGCATCCCTCTCTTGATCCTCTCCATCACTTTCTTCATCCTCTGCATCCCTCTCTTGAGCATCTACATCACTCTCTTGGGCCCGTGCATCGCTCTCTTAGCCTCTCCATCACTTTCTTGAGCCTCTGCATCACCCTCTTAAGCCTCTGCATCCCTCTTTTGAGCCTCTGCATCACTTTCCTAAGCCTCTGCATCCCTTTCTTGAGCCTCTGCATCCCTCTCTTGAACTCCTGAATCCCTCTAATGAGCCTCTGCATCCCTCTCCTGATCCTTTGCATCACTCTCTTATGCCTCTGCATCCCTCTATTGAGCCTCTGCATCCCTCTCTTCAGCCCCTGCATCCCTCTCTTGAGCCTCCGAATCCCTCTCTTAAGCCTCTGCATCACTCTCTTCAGCCTCTGCATCACTCTCTTGAGCTTCTGCATCACTCTCTTGAGCCTCTACATCCCTCTCTTGAGCCTCTGCATCACTCTCTTCAGCCTCTGCATCACTCTCTTGAGCTTCTGCATCACTCTCTTGAGCCTCTACATCCCTCTCATGAGCCTCTGCCTCAGTCTCCTAAGCCTCTGCAGCACTCTCTTGAGTCTCTGCATCACTCTCTTGAGCCTCTGCATCCCTCTCTTGAACTCCTGAATCCCTCTAATGAGCCTCTGCATCCCTCTCCTGATCCTTTGCATCACTCTCTTATGCCTCTGCATCCCTCTATTGAGCCTCTGCATCCCTCTCTTCAGCCCCTGCATCCCTCTCTTGAGCCTCCGAATCCCTCTCTTAAGCCTCTGCATCACTCTCTTCAGCCTCTGCATCACTCTCTTGAGCTTCTGCATCACTCTCTTGAGCCTCTACATCCCTCTCTTGAGCCTCTGCATCACTCTCTTCAGCCTCTGCATCACTCTCTTGAGCTTCTGCATCACTCTCTTGAGCCTCTACATCCCTCTCATGAGCCTCTGCCTCAGTCTCCTAAGCCTCTGCAGCACTCTCTTGAGTCTCTGCATCACTCTCTTGAGCCTCTGTATCCCTCTCTTGAGCCTCTGCAACACTCTTCAGCCTCTGCATCACTCTCGTAAACCTCTGAATCACTCTCTTGAGCCTCTCCATCAATCTCTTTAGCCCCTGCATCCCTCTATTGAGCCTCTGCATCACTCTCTTGAGCCCCTGCATCCCTCTCTTGAGCCTCTGCATCCCTCTCTTAAACCTCTGCATCACTCTCTTGAGCTTCTGCATCACTCTCTTGAGCCTCTACATCCCTCTCTTGAGCCTCTGCATCACTCTCGTAAGCCTCTGCATCACTCTCTTGAGCCTCTGCATAACTCTCTTGAGTCTCTGCATCACTATCTTGAGCCTCTGCATCCGTCTTTTGAGCCTCTGCATCACTTTCCTCAGCCTCTGCATCCCTTTCTTGAGCCTCTGCATCCATCTCTTGAACTCCTGCATCCCTCTCATGAGCCTCTGCATCCCTCTCCTGAGCCTTTGCATCACTCTCTTATGCCTCTGCATCCCCCTATTGAGCCTCTTCATCTCTCTCTTCAGCCCCTGCATCCCTCTGTTGAGCCTCTGAATCCCTCTCTTAAGCCTCTGCATCACTCTCTTCAGCCTCTGCATCACTCTCCTTAGCCTCTGCATCACTCTCTTGAGCTTCTGCACCCTCTCTTGAGCCTCTACATCCCTCTCTTGAGCCTCTGCATCACTCTCTTCAGCCTCTGCATCACTCTCTTGAGCTTCTGCATCACTCTCTTGAGCCTCTACATCCCTCTCATGAGCCTCTGCCTCAGTCTCGTAAGTCTCTGCATCACTCTCTTGAGTCTCTGCATCACTCTCTTGAGCCTCTGTATCCCTCTCTTGAGCCTCTGCAACACTCTCTTCAGCCTCTGCATCACTCTCGTAAACCTCTGAATCACTCTCTTGAGCCTCTCCATCAATCTCTTTAGCCCCTGCATCCCTCTATTGAGCCTCTGCATCCTTCTCTTGAGCCCCTGCATCCCTCTCTTGAGCCTCTGCATCAATCTCTTAAACCTCTGCATCACTCTCTTGAGCTTCTGCATCACTCTCTTGAGCCTCTACATCCCTCTCTTGAGTCTCTGCATCACTCTCGTAAGCCTCTGCATCACTCTCTTGAGCCTCTGAAACACTCTCTTCAGCCTCTGCATCACTCTCTTAAGCCTCTGCATCCATCTCTTGAGCCTCTGAATCCCTCTCTTGAGCCTCTGCACCACTCTCTCGAGCCTCTGCATCACTCTCTTCATCCTCTGCATCCCTCTCTTGACCATCTGCATCACTCACTTGGCCCCCTGCATCCCTCTCTTTAGCCTCTCCATCACTCTCTTGAGCCTCTGCATGACCCTCTTAAGCCTCTGCATCCCTATTTTGAGCCTCTGCATCACTTTCTTAAGCCTCTACATCACTTTCTTGAGCCTCTGCATCACTCTCTTGAACTCCTGCATCCCTCTCATGAGCCTCTGCATCCCTCTCCTGACCCTTTGCATCACTCTCGTAAGCCTCTGCATCCCTCTCTTGAGCCTCTGCATCACTCTCGTAAGCCTCTGCATCACTCTACTGAGCCTCTGCATAACACTCTTGAGTCTCTGCATCACTCTCTTGAGCCTCTGCATCCCTCTCTTGAGCCTCTGCAACACTCTCTTGAGCCTCTGCATCACTCTCGTAAGCCTCTGCATCACTCTTTTGAGCCTCTGCATAACTCTCTTGATTCTCTGCATCACTCTCTTGAGGCTCTGAATCTCTCTCTTGAGCCTCTGCATCTCTCTCTTCTGCCTCTGCATCACTCTCTTAAGCCTCTGCTTCCCTCTCTTGATCCTCTGCATCACTCTCTTGAGCCTCTGCATCACTCTCTTGAGCCTCTGCATCCCTCTCTTGAGCCTCCGCATCATTCTCCTAAGCCTCTGCATCACTCTCTTGAGCCTCTGCAGAGCCTCTGCTCTCTATAGGCTCAAGAGAATGATGTAGAGGCTTAAGAGAAGGATGTAGAGGCTCAAGAGAATGATGAGAGTGATGCAGAGGATCAAGAGAGTGATGCAGAGGCTCGAGAGAGTGATGCAGAGGCTCAAGAGAGGGATTCACAGGCTCAAGAGAGTGATGCAGACACTCAAGAGAGTTATGCAGAGGCTCAAGAGAGTGATGCAGAGGATCAAGAGAGGGATGTAGAGACTTACGGGAGTGATGCAGAGGATCAAGAGAGGGATGCAGAGGCTTAAGAGAGTGATGCAATGGCTCAAGAGAGGGATGCAGAGGCTCAAGAGAGAGATGGAGAGTGTCAAGAGAGTGATGCAGAGGCTCAAGAGAGTGATGCAGAGGCTCAAGAGAGAGATGCAGAGGCTCAAGAGAGGGATGCAGAGGCTTAAGAGAGTGATGCTGCAGAGGCTCAAGAGAGTGATGAAGAGGCTTAAGAGAGGGATGCCAAGGCTCAAGAGAGTGGTGCAGAGGCTCTAAAAATGGATGTAGAGGCACAAGAGAGTGATACAGAGGCTCAAGAGAGTGATGCAGAGGCGTAGGATAATGATGCAGAGGCTCAAGAGAGGGATGCCGAGGCTCAAGTGAGTGATGCAGAGGCTCAAGAGAGTGATGCAGAGGATCAAGAGAGTGATGCAGAGGCTCAGGAGAGTGATGCAGAGGATCAAGAGAGGGAAGCAGAGGCTTAAGAGAGTGATGCAGAGGCAGAAGAGAGAGATGCAGAGACTCTAGAGTGATGCAGAGGCTTAAGAAAGTGATGCAGAGGCTCAAGAGAGGGATGGAGAGGGTAAAGAAAGTGATGCAGAGGATCAAGAGAGTGATGCAGAGGCTGAAGAGAGTGATGCAGAGGCTCAAGAGAGGGATGTACAGGCTTAAGAGAGTGATGCAGAGGCTTAGGAGAATGATGCAGAGGCTCAAGAGAGGGATGCAGAGGCTCAAGAGAGTGATGCAGAGGCTCAAGAGAGTGATGCAGAGGATCAAGAGAGTGATGCAGAGGATCAAGAGAGAGAAGCAGAGGCTTAAGAGTGTGATGCAGAGCAAGAAGAGAGAGATGCAGAGGCTCTAGAGAGGGATGGAGAGGGTCAAGAAAGTATGATGCAGAGGCTCAAGAGAGTGATGCAGAGGCTCAAGAGAGTAATGCAGAGGCTCAGGAGAGGGATTCAGAGGCTCAAGAGAGTGATGCAGACACTCAAGAGAGTTATGGAGAGGCTCAAGAGAGTGATGCAGAGGCTTACGCGAAAAATGCAGAGGATCAAGAGAGGGATGCAGAGGCTTAAGAGACGGATGCAGAGGCTCAAGAGAGTGATGCAGAGGCTCAAGAGAGGGATGCAGAGGCTCAAGAGACTGATTCGGAGGCTTACGAGAGTGATGCAGAGGCTAAAGTGAGTGATGCAAAGGCTTAAGAGAGGGATGCAGAGGCTCAAGAGAATGATGCAGAGGCTCAAGAAAATGATGCAGAGGCTTAAGAGAGGGATGCAGAGGCTCAAGAGAATGATGCAGAGGCTCAAGAGCGTGATGCAGAGGATGAAGAGAGGGATGCAGAGGCTTAAGAGACTGATGCAAAGGCTCGAGAGATTGATGCAGAGGCTCAAGAGAGTGATGCAGAGGCTCATAAGATTGTTGCAGAGGCTCAAGAGAGTGATGCAGAGGCTCAAGAGAGTGATGCAGAGGCTCAAGAGAGTGATGCAGAGGATCAAGAGAGTGATGCAGAGGATCAAGAGAGTCATGCAGAGGCTCAAGGGAGTGATGCAGAGGATCAAGAGAGTGATGCAGAGGATCAAGAGAGTGATGCAAAGGATCAAGAGAGTGATGCAGAGGATCAAGAGAGTGATGCAGAGGCTAGAGAGAGTGATGCAGAAGATCAAGAGAGTGATGCAGAGGATAAAGAGAGTGATGCAGACGATCAAGAGAGTGATGCAGAGGATCAAGAGAGTGATGCAGAGGCATAAGAGAGTGATGCAGAGGGTTAAAAGAGTGATGCAGAGGCTGAAGAGGGAGATGCAGAGGCTTAAGAGGTTGATGCAGAGGCTGAAGAGAGTGATGCAGAGGTTCAAGAGAGTGATGCAGAGGATCAAGAAAGTGATGCAGAGGCTCGAGAGAGTGATGCAGAGGATCAAGAGAGTGATGCAGAGGCTCAAGAGAGTGAAGCAGAGGATCAAGAGAGTGATACAGATGATCAAGAGAGTGATGCAAAGGATCAAGAGAGTGATGCAGAGGCTTAGGAGAGTGATGCAGAGGCTGGAGAGAGTGATGCAGAGGATCAAGAGAGTGATGCAGAGGATCAAGAGAGTGATGCAGAGGCTCGAGAGAGTGATGCAGAGGATCAAGAGAGTGATGCAGAGGCTCGAGATAGTGATGCAGAGGCTTAAGAGAGGGATTCAGATGCTCAAGAGAGAAATTCAGAGCCTAAAGACAGTGATGCAGAGGCTCAAGAGAGTGATGCAGAGGTTTACGAGAGTGATGCAGAGGATCAAGAGAGGGATGCAGAGGCTTAAGAAAGTTATGAAAAGGCTCATGAGAGGGAAGCAGAGGCTCAAGAGACGGATGCAGGAGTTTAAGAGAGAGATGCAGAGGCTCAAGAGAGGGATGCAGAGGCATAAGAAAGTGATGCAGAGGCTCAAAAGAGGGATACAGAGGCTTAAGAGGGTGATGCAGAGGCTCAAGAGAGTGATGCAGAGGCTCAAGAGAGTTATACAGAGGCTCAAGCGAGCAATGCAGAGGCCCAAGAGAGTGATGCAGAGGCTAAAGTGAGTGATGCAGAGGCTCAGGAGAGTGATGCAGAGGCTTAGGAGAATGATGCAGAGGCTCAAGAGAGGAATGCAGAGGCTGAAGAGAGTGATGCAGAGGGTCAAGAGAGGGATGCAGAGGCTCAAGAGAGTGAATCAGAGGCTTACGAGAGTGATGCAGAGGCTTAAGTGAGTGATGCAAAGGCTTAAGAGAGGGATGCAGAGGCTCAAGAGGGGGATGCGGAGGCTCCAGAGAGGGATGCAGAGGCTCAAGAGAGTGATGCAGAGGCTGAAGAGAGAGATGTAGAGGCTTAAGAGAGTGATGCAGAGGCTCAAGGGAGTGATGCAGAGGCTCAAGAGAATGATGTAGAGGCTTAAGAGAAGGATGCAGAGGCTTAAGAGAGTGATGCAGAGGCTCAATTTTAAGAGAGTGATGCAGAGGCTCATGAGAGTGATGCAGTGGCTCAAGAGAATGATGCAGAGGCTCAGGAGAGTGATGCAGAGGATCATGAGAGTGATGCAGAGGCTCAAGAAAGTGATGCAGAGGATCAAGAGAGGGAAGCAGAGGCTAAAGAGAGTGATGCAGAGGCTGAAGAGAGTGATGCAGAGGCTCGAGAGAGTGATGCAGAGGCTCAAGAGAGGGATTCAGAGGCTCAAGAGAGTGATGCAGACACTCAATAGAGTTATGCGGAGGCTCAAGAGAGTGATGCAGAGGCTTACGAGAGTGATGCAGAGGATCAAGAGAGCGATGCAGAGGCTTACGAGAGTGATGCAGAGGATCAAGAGAGGGATGCAGAGGCTTACGGGAGTGATGCAGAGGCTCAAGAGAGTGATGCAAAGGCTCAGGAGAATGATGTAGAGGCTTAAGAGAGGGATGCAGAGGCTCAAGCGAATGATGCAGAGGCTCAAGAGTGAGATGCAGAGGATGAAGAGAGGGATGCAGAGGTTTAAGAGAGTGATGCAGAGGCTGAAGAGAGTGATGCAGAGGCTCAAGAGAGTGATGCAGAGGCTCAAGAGAGTGATGCAGAGGCTCTGGAGAGTGATGCAGAGGATCATGAGAGTGATGCAGAGGCTCAAGAGAGTGATGCAGAGGATCAGAAGAGGGAAGCAGAGGCTTAAGAGAGTGATACAGAGGCTGAAGAGAGAGATGCAGAGGCTCTAGAGAGGGATGCAAAGTGTCAAGAGAGTGATGCAGAGGCTCAAGAGAGTGATGCAGAGGCTCAAGAGAGTGATGCAGAGGATCAGGAGAGGGATGCAGAGGCTTACGAGAGTGATGCAGAGGATCAGGAGAGGGATGCAGAGGCTTAAGAGAGTGATGCAAAGGCTCAAGAGAGGGATGCAGAGGCTCTAGAGAGGGATGCAAAGTGTCAAGAGAGTGATGCAGAGGCTCAAGAGAGTGATGCAGAGGCTCAAGAGAGTGATGCAGAGGCTCAAGAGAGGAATGCAGAGGCTTAAGATAGTGATGCCGAGGCTCAAGAGAGTGATGCAGAGGCTCAAGAGAGGGATGTAGAGGTTCAAGAGAGATGCAGAGGCTTAAGAGAGTGATGGAAAGGCTCGAGAGGGATGCAGAGGCTCATAAGAGGGATGCAGGAGTTAAAGAGAGGGATGCAGAGGCTCAAGAGAGGGATGCAGAGGCTTAAGAAAGTGATGCAGAGGCTCAAAAGAGGGATGCAGAGGCTTAAGAGAGGGATGCAGAGGCTCAAGAGAGTGATGCAGAGGCCTAAGAGAGGGATGCAGAGACTTAAGAGAATGATGCAGAGGCTCAAGGGAGTGCTCTGGCTCTCTGCACGTATTCGCAATTTGAAATTACGACTTTTTATACCGAAAATATGCCAGTTACTTAAAGCGGCGATGGATCACATTTTGTCCAAACCCTCCCTGCTGTTTTGAAAATATCCCAAACATCCAAAATTCCACGCTTGAGCCATATTTTGAGCCAAATTCTGGCTCTCTACATGTATACGCAGTTTGAAATTACTAATTTTATACCGAAAATATGCCAAATACTGAGAGCGGCGATTGGTCACAGGTTGCTAATACCCACCCTGCAGTTTTGAAAATATCCCAAACATCCCAAATTCGACGCTTGATCCATATTTTGGAGCCAAATTCTGGCTCTCTGCACGTATTCGCAGTTTGAAATTACGAATTTTTATACCGAAAATATGCTAAATACTGAAAGCGGCGATATGCCACATTTCGTCCCCCCCCCCTGAAGTTTTCAAAATATCCCAAACATCCCAAATTCGACCCTTGAGACATATATTGGAGTCAAATTCTGGCTCTCTGCACGTATTCGCAGTTTGAAATTACGACTTTTTATACCCACAATATGCCAAATACTGAAAGCAGCGATGTGTCACATTTTGCCCAAACCCTCCCTGCAGTTTTCAAAATATCCCAAACATCCCAAATTCGACGCTAGAGCAATATTTTGGAGCCAAATTCTCGCTCTCTGCACGTATTCGCAGTTTGAAATTATGGCTTTTTAAACCGAATATATGCCAATTACAGGGAGCAGCGATGGGTCACGTTTTGCCCAAACCCCCCCTTGCAGTTTTCAAAATATCACAAACATCCCAATATCGACGCTTGAGCAATATTTTGGAGCCAAATTCTGGCTCTTTGCACGTATTCGCAGTTTGAAATAATGACATTTAAGCCGAATATATGCCAATTACAGAGAGCAGCGATGGATCACATTTTGCCCAAACTCTTCCTTTAGTTTTTATAATATCCCAAACATCCCAACGTCGACGCTTGAGCCATATTTTGGAGGCAAATTCTGGCTCTCTGCACGTATTCGCAGGATGAAATTACGACTTTTTATACCGAAAATATGCCAGTTACTGAAAGCGGCGATGGATCACATTTTGCCCAATCCCTCCCTGCAGTTTTCAAAATATCCCAAACATCCCAAATTCGACGCTTGAGCCGTATTTGGAGCCAAATTCTGGCTCTCTACACGTATTCGCAGTATGAAATTACGACTGTTTATACCGAAAATATGCCAATTACTGGGAGAGGCGATGGGTCACATTTTGCCCAAACCCCCCTGCAGTTTTCAAAATATCCCAAACATCCCAAATTCGACAGGCAAGAGGCACTGAACTACAGGCGACAGGCAAGAGGCACTGAACTACAGGCGACAGGCAAGAGGCACTGAACTACAGGCAAGTGTCATTGACTTGTATACCATGCAAGGTGATGGAGAAGATCGTGAGAAAGAACCTGGTAGCACATCTGGAGAGAAGGGACTTCGTGACTAATCGCCAACATGGGTTCAGGGAGGGTAAATCTTGCCTGACAGGCTTAATAGATCACTTGAGACGGGAGACCTACCAGAATTATGGAAGACGGCGAATGTGGTCCCAATATACAAAAAAGGCGACAGGAGAAGGCACTGAACTACAGGCCAGTGTTTTTCACTTGTATACCATGCAAGGTGATGGAAAAGATCAGAAAAAGTGAGAAAAAACCTGGTAGCACATTTGGAGAGAAGGGAGAGAGTGACGGGATATTTTGAAAACTGCAGGGAGGGTTTGGGCAAAATGTGACCCATCGCCGATTTCAGTAACTGGCATATTTTCGGTATAAATAAACGTAATTTCAAACTGCGAATACGTGCAGAGAGCGAGAATTTGCCTCCAAAATATGGCTCAAGCGTCGGATTTGGGATGTTTGGGATATTTTTAAAACTGCAAGGGGGGGTTTAGGCAAAATGTGACCCATCGCTGCTCCCTGTAATTGGCATATATTCGGTTTAAAAAGTCATAATTTTAAACTGCGAATACGTGCAGAGAGCCAGAGCACTCTCTTGAGCCTCTGCATCATTCTCTTAAGTCTCTGCATCCCTCTCTTAAGCCTCTGCATCACTCTCTTGAGCCTCTGCATCCCTCTCTTAAGCCTCTGCATCCCTCTTTTGAGCATCTGCATCACTTTCTTAAGCCTCTGCATCCCTCTCTTGAGCCTCTGCATCCCTCTCTTGAACTCCTGCATCCCTCTTATGAGCCTCTGCATCCCTCTCGAGCCTTTCCATCACTCTCTTAAGCCTCTGCATCACTCTCTTGAGCCTCTGCATCACTCTCTTCAGCCTCTACATCACTCTCTTGACCCTCTGCATCACTCTCTTGAGCCTCGGCATCCCTCTCTTAAGCCTCTGCATCTCTCTCTTCAGCCTCTGCATCACTCTCTTGAGCCTCTGTATCACTCTCTTGAGCCTCTGCATCACTCTCCAGAGCCTCTGCATCACTCTCTTGAGCCTCTGCATCACTCTCTTGAGACTCTGCATCACTCTCTTCAGCCTCTGCATCACTCTCTTCAGCCTCTGCATCACTCTCTTAAGCCTCTGCATCCCTCTCTTCATCATCTGCATCTCTCTCTTGAGCCTCTGCATCTTTCTCATGAGCCTCTGCATCCCTCTCTTAAGCCTCTACATCATTCTCTTGAGCCTCTGCATCACTCTCTTAAGCCTCTGCATCACTCTCTTGAGCATCTGCATCACGCCTCTTAATCCGCTTGACCATCACGGCAGGACAAAAGGAAGTGATACCCGAAGCTATTTTAACCACTTCCCCGCCGGCAACTCGGATGGTAATCTTGGGCATAGCATTTCACCAAATCACCTCATTCTTTGGGGCACACGTGAGGAACACAAATGCGAACAAGCCTGAATGGTCCCTAGGACTATATGTGACTGAAAACTCACACCCCAGAAGTGACTCGAACCCATACTCCCAGGAGCAACGCAACTGGTAACTACAGGGCGCCTTAATCCGCTTGACCATCACGGCCGGACAAAAGGAAGTTATAGCCGAAGCTATTTTAACTACTTCCCCGCCGGCAACTCGGATGGTAATCTTGGGCATAGCATTTCACCAAATCACCTCATTCTTTGGGGCACACGTGAGGAACACAAATGCGAACAAGCCTGAATGGTCCCCAGGACTATATGCGACTGAAAACTCACACCCCAGAAGTGACTCGAACCCATACTCCCAGGAGCAACGCAACTGGTAACTACAGGGCCCCTTAATCCGCTTGACCATCACGGCCGGACAAAAGGAAGTGATAGCCGAAGCTATTTTAACCACTTCCCCGCCGGCAACTCGGATGGTAATCTTGGGCATAGCATTTCACCAAATCACCTCATTCTTTGGAGCACACGTGAGGAACACAAATGCGAACAAGCCTGAATGGTCCCCAGGACTATATGCGACTGAAAACTCACACCCCAGAAGTGACTCGAACCCATACTCGCAGGAGCAACGCAACTGGTAACTACAGGGCGCCTTAATCCGCTTGACCATCACGGCCGGACAAAAGGAAGTGATAGCCGAAGCTATTTTAACCACTTCCCCGCCGTCAACTCGGATGGTAATCTTGGGCATAGCATTTCACCAAATCACCTCATTCTTTGGGGCACACGTGAGGAACACAAATGCGAACAGCCTGAATGGTCCCCAGGACTATATGCGACTGAAAACTCACACCCCAGAAGTGACTCGAACCCATACTCCCAGGAGCAACGCAACTGGTAACTACAGGGCGCCTTAATCCGCTTGATCTTCACGGCTGGACAAAAGGAAGTGATAGCTGAAGCTATTTTAACCACTTCCCCGCCGGCAACTCGGATGGTAATCTTGGGCATAGCATTTCACCAAATCACCTCATTCTTTGGGGCACACGTGAGGAACACAAATGCGAACAAGCCTGAATGGTCCCCAGGACTATATGCGACTGAAAACTCACACCCCTGAAGTGACTCGAACCCATACTCCCAGGAGCAACGCAACTGGTAACTACAGGGCGCCTTAATCCGCTTGACCATCACGGCCGGACAAAAGGAAGTGATAGCCGAAGCTATTTTAACCACTTCCCCGCCGGCAACTCGGATGGTTATCTTGGGCATAGCATTTCACCAAATCACCTCATTCTTTGGGGCACACGTGAGGAACACAAATGCGAACAAGCCTGAATGGTCCCCAGGACTATATGCGACTGAAAACTCACACCCCAGAAGTGACTCGAACCCATACTCCCAGGAGCAACGCAACTGGTAACTACAGGGCGCCTTAATCCGCTTGACCATCACGGCCGGACAAAAGGAAGTGATAGCCGAAGCTATTTTAACCACTTCCCCGCCGGCAACTCGGATGGTGAAGCGGATTAAGGCGCCCTGTAGTTACCAGTTGCGTTGCTCCTGGGAGTATGGGTTCGAGTCACTTCTGGGGTGTGAGTTTTCAGTCGTATATAGTCCTGGGGACCATTCAGGCTTGTTCGCATTTGTGTTCCTCACGTGTGCCCCAAAGAATGAGGTGATTTGATGAAATGCTATGCCCAAGATTACCATCCGAGTTGCCGGCGGGGAAGTGGTTAAAATAGCTTCGGCTATCACTTCCTTTTGTCCGGCCGTGATGGTCAAGCGGATTAACGCGCCCTATAGTTACCAGTTGCGTTGCTCCTGGGAGTATGGGTTCGAGTCACTTCAGGGGTGTGAGTTTTCAGTCGCATATAGTCTTGGGGACCATTCAGGCTTGTTCGCATTTGTGTTCCTCACGTGTGCCCCAAAGAATGAGGTGATTTGGTGAAATGCTATGCCCAAGATTACCATCCGAGTTGCCGGCGGGGAAGTGGTTAAAATAGTTTCGGCTATCACTTCCTTTTGTCCGGCCGTGATGGTCTGCATCACTCTCTTAAGCCTCTGCATCACTCTCGTAAGTCTTTGAATCACTCTGTTGAGCCTCTGCATCGCTCTCTTGAGCCTCTCCATCACTCTCTTGAGCCTCTGCATCCCTCTCTTAAGCCTCTGCATCCCTCCCTTAAGCCTCTGCATCATTCTCTTCAGCCTCTGCATCCTTCTCTTAAGCCTTTTATCATTTATACAAATGATAAAAATCAATGTGTTTTCATTAAAATTAACTAAAATGTTCCTGATTTTCGGTTTATATTACCGATGGAAGATGTACACGTAAAACCGTTCTAATCCGGCTGAAACGTCGATATATGCAATTAAAACAGAACTTCTCCCCTTTTCAATATCCTACTCAGTATTTTAACGAGAAACAAATAGATGATTGAAAATGAAGTATTTAAGGTTATTTTCTGATCAATTATGTGTTTGCATAATTTTTATCGTATATATAATGAATTAATAACAATAAACTGAAAATTCACAAAAACGTGGAAAAACGGCCTAATTCGATGATATTTTCTTTAAATCACATAAAGGAAAAGGGGATGAAAAAAGGTCAAAATATTGTTAAATTCGATGATTTTTAGTACAAAACAAAGTGCAAGAAAACTTGCTTAAAGATGCAAAATTTGCGAAATTCTGAGATTTGAAGGCCAAATCACATATCGTGAGAAAACATGAAGTAGTATCGAAATATTGGTAAAAACGAATATATATACGTAAAATTACACTACATGAATAACGTGAAAAAAGTCACTATATTACCATATTTGAGGATCTTAACTTCAAATCATAGAGCGAGGTTTCGTATTACTTAGATCCAAGAAAAGACATATGACAATGTTGTTTCAAATACAAATGATAAAAATCAATGTGTTTTCATTAGAATTAACTAAAATGTTCCTGATTTTCCGTATATATTACCGATGGAAGATGTACACGTAAGACCGCTCTAATCCGGCTGAAACGTCGATATATGCAATAAAAACAGAACTTCTCCCCTTTCCAATATCTTACTCAGTATTTTAACGAGAAACAAATAGTTGATTGAAAATGAAGTGTTTAAGGTTAATTTCTAATCAATTGTGTGTTAGCATCATTTTTATCGTATATTTAATGAATTAATAGCAATAAACTGAAAAATCACAAAAACCTAATTTGCCTAATTCGATGATATTTTGTTTATATCACATAAAGGAAAAGGGGATGATAAACGTCAAAATATTGCTGAATTCGATGATTTTTAGTACGAAACAAAATGCAAGAAAACTTGCTTAAAATGCAATATCATGCGAAAATCTGAGATTTGAAGGCAAAATCACATATCGTGATACTAAATGAAATAGTATCGAAATATTGGTAAAAAAGAATATATATACGTAATATCAAACTACAGAAAAACGTGAAAAAAGTCATTATTATACCAAATTTGAGGATTATAACTTCAAATCAGAGCTACGTTTCGTATTTTTTAGACCCTAAAAAACACGTATAAAGATGTTGCTTCCAATACAAATGATTAAAATCAATGTGTTTTCATTAAAATTAACTAAAATGTTCCTGATTTTCGGGTTATATTACCGATGGAAGATGTACACGTAAAACCGTTCTAATCCAGCTGAAACGTCGATATATGCAATAAAAACAGAACTTCTCCCCTTTTCAATATCTTACTCAGCATTTTAACGAGAAACAAATAGATGATTGAAAATGAAGTATTTAAGGTTATTATCTGATCAATATGTGCTTGCATAATTTTTCTCGTATATTTAATGAAATAATAACAATAAACTGAAAATTCACAAAAACGTGGAAAAACGGCAAAACATTGCCTAATTCGATGATATTTTGTTTATATCACATAAAGGAAAAGGGGATGATAAACGTCAAAATATTGCTGAATTCGATGATTTTTAGTACGAAACAAAATGCTAGAAAACTTGCTTAAAATGCAATATTATGCGAAAATCTGAGATTTGAAGGCCAAATCACATATCGTGATAATACATGAAATAGTATCGAAATATTGGTAAAAAAGAATATATTTACGTAATATCAAACTACATGAAAAACTTGAAAAAAGTCATTAATATACCAAATTTGAAGATTTTAACTTCGAATCATAGAGCGACGTTTCGTATTTTTTAGACCCTAGAAAAGGCGTATAAAGATGTTGCTTCCAATACAAATGATAAAAATCAATGTGTTTTCATTAAAATTAACTAAAATGTTCCTGATTTTCGATTTATATTACCGATGGAAGATGTACACGTAAAACCGTTCTAATTCGGCTGAAACGTCGATATATGCAATAAAAACAGAACTTCTCCCCTTTTCAATATCTTACTCAGTATTTTAACGAGAAACAAATAGATGATTGAAAATGAAGTATTTAAGGTTATTATCTGATCAATTATGTGATTGCATAATTTTTATCGTATATATAATGAAATAATAACAATAAACTGAAAATTCACAAAAACGTGGAAAAACGGCAAAATATTGCCTAGTTCGATGATATTTTGTTTATATCACATAAAGGAAAAGGGGATGATAAACGTCAAAATATTGCTGAATTCGATGATTTTTAGTACGAAACAAAATGCAAGAAAACTTGCTTAAAAATGAAAATTTTTCGAAATTCTGAGATTTGAAGGCCAAATCACATATCGTGAGAAAACATGAAGTAGTATCGAAATATTGGTGAAAACGAATATATTTACGTAAAGTGACACTACATGAAAAACGTGAAAAAAGTCGCTATATTACCAAATTTGAGGATTTTTACTCCAAATGAAAAAGCGAGGTTTCGTATTTTTTAGATCCTAGAAAAGACATAAAAATGTTGTTTCCAATACAAATGGTAAAATTCAATGTGTTTTCATTAGAATTATCTAAAATGTTCCTGATTTTCCGTTTATCCCCTTTATTTCCGTTCCTGATCCCCTTTTTCATTATGTGATATAAACAAAATATCATCGAATTAGGCAATATTTTGCCGTTTTTCTACGTTTTTGTGAATTTTCAGTTTATTGTTATTATTTCATTAAATATACGTGAAAAATTATGCAAACACATAATTGATCAGATAATAACCTTAAATACTTCATTTTCAATCATCTATTTGTTTCTCGTTAAAATACTGAGTAAGATATTGAAAAGGGAAGAAGTTCTGATTTTATTGCATATATCGACGTTTCAGCCGGATTAGAACGGTTTTACGTGTACATCTTCCATCGGTAATATAAACCAAAAATCAGGAACATTTTAGTTAATTTTAATGAAAACACATTGATTTTTATCATTTGTATTGGAAGCAACATCTTTATACGTCTTTTCAAGGGCCTAAAAAATACGAAACGTCGCTCTATGATTCGAAGTTAAAATCCTCAAATTTGGTATAATAATGACTTTTTTCACGTTTTTCATGTAGTTTGATATTACGTAAATAATAGTACATTTTTAACAATATTTCGATACTATTTCATGTAGTATTACGATATGTGATTTGGCCTTCATATATCAGATTTTCGCATAATATTGCATTTTAAGCAAGTTTTCTTGCATTTTGTTTCGTACTAAAAATCATCGAATTCAGCAATATTTTGACGTTTATCATCCCCTTTTCCTTTATGTGATATAAACAAAATATGATCTAATTAGGCAATATTTTGCTGTTTTTGTGAATTTTCAGTTTATTGCTATTAATTCATTATATATACGATATAAATGATGCAAACACATAATTGATTAGAAATTAACCTTAAACACTTCATTTTCAATCAACTATTTGTTTCTCGTTAAAATACTGAGTAAGATATTGGAAAGAGGAGAAGTTCTGTTTTTATTGCATATATCGACGTTACAGCCTGATTAGAGCGATTTTACGTGTACATCTTCCTTCGGTAATATAATCGGAAAATTAGGAACATTTTAGTTAATTCTAATGAAAACACATGGATTTTTATCATTTGTATTTGAAACAACATTGTCATATTTCTTTTCTTGGATCTAAATTATACGAAACCTCGCTCTATGATTTGAAGTTAAAATCCTCATATATAGTAATATAGTGACTTTTTTCACGTTATTCATGTAGTGTGATTATACGTATATATATTTGTTTTTACCAATATTTCGATACTACTTCATGTTTTCTCACGATATGTGATTTTTCCAAATTTTGCATTTTTAAGCAAGTTTTCTTGCATTTTGTTCTGTACTAAAAATCATCGAATTTAGCAATATTTTGACCTTTATCATCCCCTTTTCCTTTATGTGATTTAAACAAAATATCATCGAATTAGGCAATATTTTGCCGTTTTTCCACGTTTTTGTGAATTTTCAGTTTATTGTTATTATTTCATTAAATATACGAGAAAAATTATGCAAACACATAATTGATCAGATAATAACCTTAAATACTTCATTTTCAATCATCTATTTGTTTCTCGTTAAAATACTGAGTAAGATATTGAAAAGGGAAGAAGTTCTGATTTTATTGCATATATCGACGTTTCAGCTGGAGTAGAACGGTTTAACATGTACATCTTCCATCGGTAATATAAACCGAAAATCAGGAACATTTTAGTTAATTTTAATGAAAACACATTGATTTTTATCATTTGTATTGGAAGCAACATCTTTATACGTCTTTTCAAGGGCCTAAAAAATACGAAACGTCGCTCTATGATTCGAAGTTAAAATCCTCAAATTTGGTATAATAATGACTTATTTCACGTTTTTCATGTAGTTTGATATTACGCAAATAATGTTACATTTTTAACAATATTTCGATACTATTTCATGTAGTATCACGATATGTGATTTGGCCTTCAAATATCAGATTTTCGCATAATATTGCATTTTAAGCAAGTTTTCTTGCATTTTGTTTCGTACTAAAAATTATCAAAATCAGCAATATTTTGACGTTTATCATCTCCTTTTCCTTTATGTGATATGAACAAAATATCATCGAATTAGGCAATATTTTGCTGTTTTTCTACGTTTTTGTGAATTTTCAGTTTATTGCTATTAATTCATTAAATAGCAATAAACATATATAGCAAATAGCAATATGTTTTGCATCATAAAAATGATGCAAACACAAATTGATTAGAAATTAACCTTAAACACTTTATTTTCAATCAACTATTTGTTTCTCGTTAAAATACTGAGTAAGATATTGGAAAGGGGAGAAGTTCTGTTTTTATTGCATATATCGACGTTTCAGCCGGATTAGAGCGGTTTTACGTGTACATCTTCCATCGGTAATATAAACGGAAAATCAGGAACATTTTAGTTAATTCTAATGAAAACACATTGATTTTTATCATTTGTATTTGAAACAACATTGTCATATGTCTTTTCTTGGATCTTAATAAAACGAAACCTCGCTCTATGATTTGAAGATAAAATCCTTAAATATGGTAATATAGTGACTTTTTCACGTTATTCATGTAGTGTGATTTTACGTATATATATTCGTTGTTACCAATATTTCGATACTACCTCATGTTTTCTCACGATATGTGATTTGGCCTTCAAATCTCAAAATTTCGCCAATTTTGCATTTATAAGCATGTTTTCTTTCATTTTGTTTTGTACTAAAAATCATCGAATTTAGCAATATTTTGACCTTCATCATCTCCTTTTCTTTTATGTGATTTAAACAAAATATCATCAAATTAGGCAATATTTTGCCGTTTTTCCACGTTTTTGTGAATTTTCAGTTTATTGTTATTATTTCATTAAATATACGAGAAAAATTATGCAAACACATAATTGATCAGAAAATAACCTTAAATACTTAATTTTCAATCATCTAATTGTTTCTCGTTAAAATACTGAGCAAGATATTGAAAAGGGGAGAAGTTCTGTTTTTATTGCATATATCGACGTTTCAGCCGGATTAGAACGGTTTTACGTGTACATCTTCCATCGGTAATATAAACCAAAAATCAGGAACATTTTAGTTAATTTTAATGAAAACACATTGATTTTTATCATTTGTATTGGAAGCAACATCTTTATACGTGTTTTCTAGGGTCTAAAAAATACGAAACGTCGCTCTATGATTCGAAGTTAAAATCCTCAAATTTGGAATAATAATGACTTTTTTCACGTTTTTCATGTAGTTTGATATTACGTAAATATATTCAATTTTAACAATATTTCGATACTATTTTATGTAGTATCACGATATGTGATTTGGCCTTCAAATCTCAGATTTTCGCATTATATTGCATTTTAAGCAAATTTTCTTGCATTTTGTTTCGTACTAAAAATCATCGAATTCAGCAATATATTGACGTTTACATCCCCTTTTCCTTTATGTGATATAAACAAAATATCATCGAATTAGGCAATATTTTGCTGTTTTTCCACGTTTTTGTGAATTTTCAGTTTATTGCTATTAATTCATTAAATATACGATAAAAATGATGCAAACACAAATTGATTAGAAATTAACCTTAAACACTTCATTTTCAATCAACTATTTGTTTCAGGGGGGTTTGTGCAAAATGTGACATATCGCTGCTTTTAGTTATTGACATATTTTCAGTATAAAAATTCGTAATTTCAAACTCCGAATACGTGCAGAGACTCAGAATTTGGCTCCAATATTAGGATCAAGGGTCGAATTTGGGAGATTTAAGGTATTTTGAAAACTGCAGGGAGGGTGTTGGTAAAATGTGATACATCGCCGCTCTCAGTAATTGGCATTTTTTAGGTATAAAAAGTCGTAATTTCAAACTGCGAATACGTGCAGACAGCCAGAATTTGGCTCCAAAATATAGCTCAAGGATCGAATTTGGGATGTTTGGGATATTTTGAAATCTGCAGAGGGGGTTTTGGCAAAATGTGACCCATCGCCTCTCTCACTAATTGGCATATTGTCGGTATAAAATGAATAATTTCAAACTGCGAATAAGTGCAGAGAGCCCGAATTTGACTCCAAAATATGTCTCGAGCGTCGAATTTGGGATATTTGGAACATTTTGAAAACTGCAGGGGGGTTTGGGGAAAATGTGACCCATCGCTGCTTTCAGTGATTGGCATATTTTCAGTATAAAAATTCGTAATTTCAAACTGGGAATACGTAAAAATGATGATCACTCTCTTGAGCCTCTGCATCACTCTCTTGAGCCTCTACATCACACTCTTGAGCCTCTGCATCACTCTCTTGAGCCTCTGCATCACTCTCTTAAGCCTCTGCATCCCTCCCTTGATCCTCTGCATTACTCTCTTGAGCCTCTGCATCATTCTCTTGAGCCTCTGCATCTCTCTCTTAAGCCTCTACATCATTCTCTTGAGCCTCTGCATTACTGTTTTGAGCCTCTGCATCAATCTCTTAAGCCTCGGCCTCTCTTCTAAGCCTCTGCATCTCTCTCTTCACTTTCTGCATCAGTCTCTTTAGCCTCTGCATCCCTCTCTGGAGCCTCAGCATCACTCTCTTGAGCCTCTGCAGCACTCTCTTGAGCCTCTGCATCATTCTCTTGAGCCTCTGCACCCCTCTCTGGAGCTCCTGCATCCCTCTCATGAGTCTCTGCATACCTCTCTTGAACTCCTGCATCCCTCTCATGAGCCTCTGTATCACGATTTGTGATTTGGCCTTCAAATCTCAGATTTTCGTATAATATTGCATTTTAAGCAAATTTTCTTGCATTTTGTTTCGTACTAAAAATCATCGAATTTAGCAATATTTTGACGTTTACATCCCCTTTTCCTTCATGTGATATAAACAAAATATCATCGAATTAGGCAATATTTTGCTGTTTTTCCACATTTTTTGTGAATTTTCAGTTTATTGCTATTAATTCATTAAATATACGATAAAAATGATGAAAACACATAATTGATTAGAAATTAACCTTAAACACTTCATTTTCAATCAATTATTTGTTTCTCGTTAAAATACTGAGTAAGATATTGGAAAGGGGAGAATTTCTTTTTTTATTACATATATCGACGTTTCAGCCGGATTAGAGCGGTTTTACGTGTACATCTTCCATCGGTAATATAAACGGAAAATCAGGAACATTTTAGTTAATTCTAATGAAAACACATTGATTTTTATCATTTGTATTTGAAACAACATTGTCATATGTCTTTTCTTGGATCTAAACAATACGAAACCTCGCTTTATGATTTGAAGTTAAAATCCTCAAATATGGTAATATAGTGGCTTTTTTCACGTTACTCATGTAGTGTGATTTTACGTATATATATTCGTTTTTACCAATATTTCGATACTACTTCATGTTTTCTCACGATATGTGATTTGGCCTTCAAATCTCAGAATTTTGCAAATTTTGCATTTTTAAGCAAGTTTTCTTGCATTTTGTTTCGTACTAAAAATCATCGAATTAGGCAATATTTTGCTGTGTTTCCACGTTTTTGTGAATTTTCAGTTTATTGCTATTTATTCAATAAATATACGATAAAAATGATGCAAACACAAATTGATTAGAAATTAACCAAAAACACTTCAATTTCAATCAACTATTTGTTTTAGGGGGGTTTGGGCAAAATGTGACCTATCGCTGCTTTTAGTTATTGGCATATTTTCAGTATAAAAATTCGTAATTTCAAACTGCGAATACGTGCAGAGAGTCAGAATTTGGCTCCAAAATTAGGCTCAAGGGTCGAATTTGGGATGTTTGGGGTATTTTGAAAACTGCAGGGAGGGTTTGGGTAAAATGTGATACATCGCCGCTCTCAGTAATTGGCATTTTTTAGGTAAAAAAAATCGTAATTTCAAACTGCGAATACGTGCAGACAGCCAGAATTTGGTTCCAAAATATAGCTCAAGGATCGAATTTGGGATGTTTGGGATATTTTGAAATCTGCAGGGGGGTTTTGGCAAAATGTGACCCATCGCCTCTGTCAATAATTGGCATATTGTCGGTATAAAAAGTCGTAATTTCAAACTGCGAATACGTTCAGAGAGCCCGAATTTGACTCCAAAATATGTCTCAAGCGTCGAATTTGGGATGTTTGGGTCATTTTGTAAACTGCAGGGGGGTTTCGGGAAAATGTGACCCATCGCTGCTTTCAGTGATTGGCATATTTTCAGTATAAAAATTCGTAATTTCAAACTGGGAATACGTACAGAGAGCCAGAATTTGGCTCCAAAATATAGCTCAAGGGTCGAATTTGGGATGTTTGGGACATTCCGAAAACTGCAGGGAGGGTTTGGGCAAAATGTGATCCATCGCCGCTTTCAGTAATTGACATATTTTCGGTATAAAAAGTCATAATTTCAAACTGGGAATACGTGCAGAGAGCCAGAATTTGGCTTCAAAATATGGCTCAAGGGTCGACTTTTGGATGTTTTGTATATTTTGAAAAGTGCAGGGAGGGTTTGGGCAAAATGTGATCCATCGCCGCTCTCAGTAAATGGCATTTTTTCGGTGTAAAAAGTCGTAATTTCAAACTGCGAATACGTGCAGAGAGCCAGAATTTGGCTCCAAAATATGGCTCAAGGGTCGAATTTGGGATGCTGGGGATATTTTGAAATCTGCAGGGAGGGTTTGGGCAAAATGTGATCCATCGCTGCTCTCAGTAATTAGCATATTTTTTGTATATGGATTTTGGATTTACAGTCTCCGTGCTGTAGTGGTAAGATACTCGCCTGGCGTTCCGCTAGCGCTATGTCATGGGTTCGTATCCTGGCCTGGGAGGATTTACTGGGCGCAATTCCTTAACTGTAGCCTCTGATTAACGCAACAGTAAAATGTGTACTTGGATGAAAAAACTATTCTTCGCGGCAGGGGATCGTATTCCAGAGACCTGCTCGAAACGCTACGCGTACTAGTGGCTGTAATTGAATGTAACAACTCTTGTATATATCTCAAATAAAAAGTATAAACAGTCGTAATTTCAAACTGCGAATACGTGCAGAGAGCCAGAATTTGGCTCCAAAATATGGCTCAAGAGTCGAATTTGGGATGTTTGGGATATTTTGAAAACTGCAGGGAGGTTTGGACAAAATGTGACCCATCGCTGCTTGCAGTAATTGGCGTATTTTCAGTATAAATTGAAATAATTTCAAACTGCGAATACGTTAAGAAAGCCAGAATTTGGCTCCAAAATATGGCTCGAGCGTGGAATTTAGGATGTTTGGGATATTTTGAAAACTTCAGAAAGAGTTAGAGCAAAATGTGATCCATCGCCGATTTCAGTAATTGTCATATTTTCGGTATAAAAATTCGTAATTTCAAACTGGGAATACGTACAGAGAGCCAGAATTTGGCTCCAAAATATAGCTCAAGGGTCGAATTTGAGATGTTTGGGACATTTCGAAAACTGCAGGGAGGGTTTGGGCAAAATGTGATCCATCGCCGCTTTCAGTAATTGGCATATTTTCGGTATAAAAAGTCATAATTTCAAACTGGGAATACGTGCAGAGAGCCAGAATTTGGCTTCAAAATATGGCTCAAGGGTCGACTTTTGGATGTTTTGTATATTTTGAAAAGTGCAGGGAGGGTTTGGGCAAAATGTGATCCATCGCCGCTCTCAGTAAATGGCATTTTTTCGGTGTAAAAAGTCGTAATTTCAAACTGCGAATACGTGCAGAGAGCCAGAATTTGGCTCCAAAATATGGATCAAGGGTCGACTTTTGGATGTTTTGTATATTTTGAAAAGTGCAGGTAGGGTTTGGGCAAAATGTGATCCATCGCCGCTCTCAGTAAATGGCATTTTTTCGGTGTAAAAAGTCGTAATTTCAAACTGCGAATACGTGCAGAGAGCCAGAATTTGGCTCCAAAATATGGCTCAAGGGTCGAATTTGGGATGCTGGGGATATTTTGAAATCTGCAGGGAGGGTTTGGGCAAAATGTGATCCATCGCTGCTCTCAGTAATTAGCATATTTTTTGTATATGGATTTTGAATTTACAGTCTCCGTGGTGTAGTGGTAAGATACTCGCCTGGCGTTCCGCTAGCGCTATGTCATGGGTTCGTATCCTGGCCTGGGAGGATTTACTGGGCGCAATTCCTTAACTGTAGCCTCTGATTAACGCAACAGTAAAATGTGTACTTGGATGAAAAAACTATTCTTCGCGGCAGGGGATCGTATTCCAGAGACCTGCCCGAAACGCTACGCGTACTAGTGGCTGTAATTGAATGTAACAACTCTTGTATATATCTCAAAAAAAAAGTATAAACAGTCGTAATTTCAAACTGCGAATACGTGCAGAGAGCCAGAATTTGGCTCCAAAATATGGCTCAAGAGTCGAATTTGGGATGTTTTGGATATTTTGAAAACTGCAGGGAGGTTTGGACAAAATGTGACCCATCGCTGCTTGCAGTAATTGGCGTATTTTCAGTATAAATTGAAATAATTTCAAACTGCGAATACGTTCAGAAAGCCAGAATTTGGCTCCAAAATATGGCTCGAGCGTGGAATTTAGGATGTTTGGGATATTTTGAAAACTTCAGAAAGAGTTAGAGCAAAATGTGATCCATCGCCGATTTCAGTAATTGTCATATTTTCGGTATAAAAATTCGTAATTTCAAACTGGGAATACGTACAGAGAGCCAGAATTTGGCTCCAAAATATAGCTCAAGGGTCGAATTTGGGATGTTTGGGACATTTCGAAAACTGCAGGGAGGGTTTGGGCAAAATGTGATCCATCGCCGCTTTCAGTAATTGGCATATTTTCGGTATAAAAAGTCATAATTTCAAACTGGGAATACGTGCAGAGAGCCAGAATTTGGGTTCAAAATATGGCTCAAGGGTCGACTTTTGGATGTTTTGTATATTTTGAAAAGTGCAGGGAGGGTTTGGGCAAAATGTGATCCATCGCCGCTCTCAGTAAATGGCATTTTTTCGGTGTAAAAAGTCGTAATTTCAAACTGCGAATACGTGCAGAGAGCCAGAATTTGGCTCCAAAATATGGATCAAGGGTCGACTTTTGGATGTTTCGTATATTTTGAAAAGTGCAGGGAGGGTTTGGGCAAAATGTGATCCATCGCCGCTCTCAGTAAATGGCATTTTTTCGGTGTAAAAAGTCGTAATTTCAAACTGCGAATACGTGCAGAGAGCCAGAATTTGGCTCAAAAATATGGCTCAAGGGTCGAATTTGGGATGCTGGGGATATTTTGAAATCTGCAGGGAGGGTTTGGGCAAAATGTGATCCATCGCTGCTCTCAGTAATTAGCATATTTTTTGTATATGGATTTTGGATTTACAGTCTCCGTGGTGTAGTGGTAAGATACTCGCCTGGCGTTCCGCTAGCGCTATGTCATGGGTTCGTATCCTGGCCTGGGAGGATTTACTGGGCGCAATTCCTTAACTGTAGCCTCTGATTAACGCAACAGTAAAATGTGTACTTGGATGAAAAAACTATTCTTCGCGGCAGGGGATCGTATTCCAGAGACCTGCCCGAAACGCTACGCGTACTAGTGGCTGTAATTGAATGTAACAACTCTTGTATATATCTCAAAAAAAAAGTATAAACAGTCGTAATTTCAAACTGCGAATACGTGCAGAGAGCCAGAATTTGGCTCCAAAATATGGCTCAAGAGTCGAATTTGGGATGTTTGGGATATTTTGAAAACTGCTGGGAGGTTTGGACAAAATGTGACCCATCGCTGCTTGCAGTAATTGGCGTATTTTCAGTATAAATTGAAATAATTTCAAACTGCGAATACGTTCAGAAAGCCAGAATTTGGCTCCAAAATATGGCTCGAGCGTGGAATTTAGGATGTTTGGGATATTTTGAAAACTTCAGAAAGAGTTAAAGCAAAATGTGATCCATCGCCGATTTCTGTAATTGTCATATTTTCGGTATAAAAATTCGTAATTTCAAACTGGGAATACGTACAGAGAGCCAGAATTTGGCTCCAAAATATAGCTCAAGGGTCGAATTTGGGATGTTTGGGACATTTCGAAAACTGCAGGGAGGGTTTGGGCAAAATGTGATCCATCGCCGCTTTCAGTAATTGGCATATTTTCGGTATAAAAAGTCATAATTTCAAACTGGGAATACGTGCAGAGAGCCAGAATTTGGGTTCAAAATATGGCTCAAGGGTCGACTTTTTGATGTTTTGTATATTTTGAAAAGTGCAGGGAGGGTTTGGGCAAAATGTGATCCATCGCCGCTCACAGTAAATGGCATTTTTTCGGTGTAAAAAGTCGTAATTTCAAACTGCGAATACGTGCAGAGAGCCAGAATTTGGCTCCAAAATATGGATCAAGGGTCGACTTTTGGATGTTTTGTATATTTTGAAAAGTGCAGGGAGGGTTTGGGCAAAATGTGATCCATCGCCGCTCTCAGTAAATGGCATTTTTTCGGTGTAAAAAGTCGTAATTTCAAACTGCGAATACGTGCAGAGAGCCAGAATTTGGCTCAAAAATATGGCTCAAGGGTCGAATTTGGGATGCTGGGGATATTTTGAAATCTGCAGGGAGGGTTTGGGCAAAATGTGATCCATCGCTGCTCTCAGTAATTAGCATATTTTTTGTATATGGATTTTGGATTTACAGTCTCCGTGGTGTAGTGGTAAGATACTCGCCTGGCGTTCCGCTAGCGCTATGTCATGGGTTCGTATCCTGGCCTGGGAGGATTTACTGGGCGCAATTCCTTAACTGTAGCCTCTGATTAACGCAACAGTAAAATGTGTACTTGGATGAAAAAACTATTCTTCGCGGCAGGGGATCGTATTCCAGAGACCTGCCCGAAACGCTACGCGTACTAGTGGCTGTAATTGAATGTAACAACTCTTGTATATATCTCAAAAAAAAGTATAAACAGTCGTAATTTCAAACTGCGAATACGTGCAGAGAGCCAGAATTTGGCTCCAAAATATGGCTCAAGAGTCGAATTTGGGATGTTTGGGATATTTTGAAAACTGCAGGGAGGTTTGGACAAAATGTGACCCATCGCTGCTTGCAGTAATTGGCGTATTTTCAGTATAAATTGAAATAATTTCAAACTGCGAATACGTTCAGAAAGCCAGAATTTGGCTCCAAAATATGGCTCGAGCGTGGAATTTAGGATGTTTGGGATATTTTGAAAACTTCAGAAAGAGTTAAAGCAAAATGTGATCCATCGCCGATTTCAGAAATTGTCATATTTTCGGTATAAAAATTCGTAATTTCAAACTGGGAATACGTACAGAGAGCCAGAATTTGGCTCCAAAATATAGCTCAAGGGTCGAATTTGGGATGTTTGGGACATTTCGAAAACTGCAGGGAGGGTTTGGGCAAAATGTGATCCATCGCCTCTTTCAGTAATTGGCATATTTTCGGTATAAAAAGTCATAATTTCAAACTGGGAATACGTGCAGAGAGCCAGAATTTGGCTTCAAAATATGGCTCAAGGGTCGACTTTTGGATGTTTTGTATATTTTGAAAAGTGCAGGGAGGGTTTGGGCAAAATGTGATCCATCGCCGCTCTCAGTAAATGGCATTTTTTCGGTGTAAAAAGTCGTAATTTCAAACTGCGAATACGTGCAGAGAGCCAGAATTTGGCTCCAAAATATGGATCAAGGGTCGACTTTTGGATGTTTTGGTTTTTTTGAAAAGTGTAGGGAGGGTTTGGCAAAATGTGATCCATCGCCGCTCTCAGTAAATGGCATTTTTTCGGTATAAAAAGTCGTAATTTCAAACTGCGAATACGTGCAGAGAGCCAGAATTTGGCTCCAAAATATGGCTCAAGGGTCGAATTTGGGATGCTGGGGATATTTTGAAATCTGTAGGGAGGGTTTGGGCAAAAAAGTGATCCATCGCTGCTCTCAGTAATTAGCATATTTTTTGTATATGGATTTTGGATTTACAGTCTCCGTGGTGTAGTGGTAAGACACCTGCCTGGCGTTCCGCTTGCGCTATGTCATGGGTTCGTATCCTGGCCTGGGAGGATTTACTGGGCGCAATTCCTTACTGTAGCCTTTAACGCAACAGTAAAATGTGTACTTGGATGAAAAAACTATTCTTCGCGGCAAGGAATCGTATTCAAAGGACCTGCCCGAAACGCTACGCGTACTAGTGGCTGTAATAGAATGTAACAACTCTTGTATATATTTAAAAAAAAAAGTATAAAAAGTCGTAATTTCAAACTGCGAATACGTGCAGAGAGCCAGAATTTGGCTCCAAAATACGGCTCAAGAGTCGAATTTGGGATGTTTGGGATATTTTGCAAACTGCAGGGGGTTTGGGCAAAATGTGTCCCATCGCTGCTTGCAGTAATTGGCATATTTTCAGTATAAAATGAAATATTTTCAAACTGCGAATACGTTCAGAAAGCCAGAATTTGACTCCAAAATATGGCTCAAGCGTGGAATTTAGGATGTTTGGGATATTTTGAAAACTGCAGGAAGGGTTAGGGCAAAATGTGATCCATCGCTGATTTCAGTAATTGTCATATTTTCGGTATAAAAAGTCGTAATTTCAAACTGCGAGTACGTGGAGAAAGCCAGAATTTGGTTCAAAAATATAGCTCAAGGGTCGAATTTGGGATGTTTGGGATATTTTGCAAACTGCAGGGAGGGTTTGGGCAAAATGTGATCCATCGCAGCTCTCAGATACTAGCATATTTTTGGTATAAAAAGTCGTAATTTCAAACGGCGAATTCGTGCAGAGAGCCAGAATTCGGCTCCAAAATATGGCTCAAGGATCGAATTTGGGATGTTTGGGATATTATGAAAACTGCACGGGGGTTTGGGCAAAATGTGACCCATCGTTGCTTTCAGTAACTGGCATATTTTCAGTATAAAAAGTCGTAATTTCAAACTGCGAATACGTGCAGAGAGCCAGAATTTGGCTCCAAAATGAGGCTGAAGGTTCGAATTTGGGATGTTTGCGATATTTTGAAAACTGCAGGGAGGGTTTGGGAAAAATGTGATCCATCGTCGTTCTCAGTAATTAACATATTTTCGGTATAAAAAGTAGTAAATTCAATCTGCGAATACGTGCAGAGAGCCAGAATTTGGCTACAAAATATGACTCAAGCGTCGAATTTGGGATGTTTGGGATATTTTGAAAACTGCAGGGAGTGTTTGGGCAAAATGTGATCCATCGCCGCTTTCAGTAATATGTATATTTTCGGTATAAAAAGTCGTAATTTCAAACTGCGAATACGTGAAGAGAGTCAGAATTTGGCTCCAAAATTAGGATCAAAGGTCGAATTTGGGATGATTTGGATATTTGGCAAGCTGCAGGGAGGGTTTGGGCAAAATGTGATCCATCGCCGCTCTCAGTAATTGGCATATTTTCAGTAAAAAAAGTCGTAATTTCAAACTGCGAATACGTGCAGAGAACCAGAATTTGGCTCCAAAATATGACTCAAGCGTCGAATTTGGGATTTTTGGGATATTTTGAAAACTGCAGGGAGTGTTTGGGCAAAATGTGATCCATCGCCGCTTTCAGTAATTGGCATTTTTTCGGTATAAAAAGTCGTAATTTCAAACTGCGAATACGTGCAGAGAGCCAGAATTTGGCTCCAAAATATGGATCAAGGGTCGACTTTTGGATGTTTTGTATATTTTGAAAAGTGCAGGGAGGGTTTGGGCAAAATGTGATCCATCGCCGCTCTCAGTAAATGGCATTTTTTCGGTGTAAAAAGTCGTAATTTCAAACTGCGAATACGTGCAGAGAGCCAGAATTTGGCTCAAAAATATGGCTCAAGGGTCGAATTTGGGATGCTGGGGATATTTTGAAATCTGCAGGGAGGGTTTGGGCAAAATGTGATCCATCGCTGCTCTCAGTAATTAGCATATTTTTTGTATATGGATTTTGGATTTACAGTCTCCGTGGTGTAGTGGTAAGATACTCGCCTGGCGTTCCGCTAGCGCTATGTCATGGGTTCGTATCCTGGCCTGGGAGGATTTACTGGGCGCAATTCCTTAACTGTAGCCTCTGATTAACGCAACAGTAAAATGTGTACTTGGATGAAAAAACTATTCTTCGCGGCAGGGGATCGTATTCCAGAGACCTGCCCGAAACGCTACGCGTACTAGTGGCTGTAATTGAATGTAACAACTCTTGTATATATCTCAAAAAAAAAGTATAAACAGTCGTAATTTCAAACTGCGAATACGTGCAGAGAGCCAGAATTTGGCTCCAAAATATGGCTCAAGAGTCGAATTTGGGATGTTTGGGATATTTTGAAAACTGCTGGGAGGTTTGGACAAAATGTGACCCATCGCTGCTTGCAGTAATTGGCGTATTTTCAGTATAAATTGAAATAATTTCAAACTGCGAATACGTTCAGAAAGCCAGAATTTGGCTCCAAAATATGGCTCGAGCGTGGAATTTAGGATGTTTGGGATATTTTGAAAACTTCAGAAAGAGTTAAAGCAAAATGTGATCCATCGCCGATTTCTGTAATTGTCATATTTTCGGTATAAAAATTCGTAATTTCAAACTGGGAATACGTACAGAGAGCCAGAATTTGGCTCCAAAATATAGCTCAAGGGTCGAATTTGGGATGTTTGGGACATTTCGAAAACTGCAGGGAGGGTTTGGGCAAAATGTGATCCATCGCCGCTTTCAGTAATTGGCATATTTTCGGTATAAAAAGTCATAATTTCAAACTGGGAATACGTGCAGAGAGCCAGAATTTGGGTTCAAAATATGGCTCAAGGGTCGACTTTTTGATGTTTTGTATATTTTGAAAAGTGCAGGGAGGGTTTGGGCAAAATGTGATCCATCGCCGCTCACAGTAAATGGCATTTTTTCGGTGTAAAAAGTCGTAATTTCAAACTGCGAATACGTGCAGAGAGCCAGAATTTGGCTCCAAAATATGGATCAAGGGTCGACTTTTGGATGTTTTGTATATTTTGAAAAGTGCAGGGAGGGTTTGGGCAAAATGTGATCCATCGCCGCTCTCAGTAAATGGCATTTTTTCGGTGTAAAAAGTCGTAATTTCAAACTGCGAATACGTGCAGAGAGCCAGAATTTGGCTCAAAAATATGGCTCAAGGGTCGAATTTGGGATGCTGGGGATATTTTGAAATCTGCAGGGAGGGTTTGGGCAAAATGTGATCCATCGCTGCTCTCAGTAATTAGCATATTTTTTGTATATGGATTTTGGATTTACAGTCTCCGTGGTGTAGTGGTAAGATACTCGCCTGGCGTTCCGCTAGCGCTATGTCATGGGTTCGTATCCTGGCCTGGGAGGATTTACTGGGCGCAATTCCTTAACTGTAGCCTCTGATTAACGCAACAGTAAAATGTGTACTTGGATGAAAAAACTATTCTTCGCGGCAGGGGATCGTATTCCAGAGACCTGCCCGAAACGCTACGCGTACTAGTGGCTGTAATTGAATGTAACAACTCTTGTATATATCTCAAAAAAAAGTATAAACAGTCGTAATTTCAAACTGCGAATACGTGCAGAGAGCCAGAATTTGGCTCCAAAATATGGCTCAAGAGTCGAATTTGGGATGTTTGGGATATTTTGAAAACTGCAGGGAGGTTTGGACAAAATGTGACCCATCGCTGCTTGCAGTAATTGGCGTATTTTCAGTATAAATTGAAATAATTTCAAACTGCGAATACGTTCAGAAAGCCAGAATTTGGCTCCAAAATATGGCTCGAGCGTGGAATTTAGGATGTTTGGGATATTTTGAAAACTTCAGAAAGAGTTAAAGCAAAATGTGATCCATCGCCGATTTCAGAAATTGTCATATTTTCGGTATAAAAATTCGTAATTTCAAACTGGGAATACGTACAGAGAGCCAGAATTTGGCTCCAAAATATAGCTCAAGGGTCGAATTTGGGATGTTTGGGACATTTCGAAAACTGCAGGGAGGGTTTGGGCAAAATGTGATCCATCGCCTCTTTCAGTAATTGGCATATTTTCGGTATAAAAAGTCATAATTTCAAACTGGGAATACGTGCAGAGAGCCAGAATTTGGCTTCAAAATATGGCTCAAGGGTCGACTTTTGGATGTTTTGTATATTTTGAAAAGTGCAGGGAGGGTTTGGGCAAAATGTGATCCATCGCCGCTCTCAGTAAATGGCATTTTTTCGGTGTAAAAAGTCGTAATTTCAAACTGCGAATACGTGCAGAGAGCCAGAATTTGGCTCCAAAATATGGATCAAGGGTCGACTTTTGGATGTTTTGGTTTTTTTGAAAAGTGTAGGGAGGGTTTGGCAAAATGTGATCCATCGCCGCTCTCAGTAAATGGCATTTTTTCGGTATAAAAAGTCGTAATTTCAAACTGCGAATACGTGCAGAGAGCCAGAATTTGGCTCCAAAATATGGCTCAAGGGTCGAATTTGGGATGCTGGGGATATTTTGAAATCTGTAGGGAGGGTTTGGGCAAAAAAGTGATCCATCGCTGCTCTCAGTAATTAGCATATTTTTTGTATATGGATTTTGGATTTACAGTCTCCGTGGTGTAGTGGTAAGACACCTGCCTGGCGTTCCGCTTGCGCTATGTCATGGGTTCGTATCCTGGCCTGGGAGGATTTACTGGGCGCAATTCCTTACTGTAGCCTTTAACGCAACAGTAAAATGTGTACTTGGATGAAAAAACTATTCTTCGCGGCAAGGAATCGTATTCAAAGGACCTGCCCGAAACGCTACGCGTACTAGTGGCTGTAATAGAATGTAACAACTCTTGTATATATTTAAAAAAAAAAGTATAAAAAGTCGTAATTTCAAACTGCGAATACGTGCAGAGAGCCAGAATTTGGCTCCAAAATACGGCTCAAGAGTCGAATTTGGGATGTTTGGGATATTTTGCAAACTGCAGGGGGTTTGGGCAAAATGTGTCCCATCGCTGCTTGCAGTAATTGGCATATTTTCAGTATAAAATGAAATATTTTCAAACTGCGAATACGTTCAGAAAGCCAGAATTTGACTCCAAAATATGGCTCAAGCGTGGAATTTAGGATGTTTGGGATATTTTGAAAACTGCAGGAAGGGTTAGGGCAAAATGTGATCCATCGCTGATTTCAGTAATTGTCATATTTTCGGTATAAAAAGTCGTAATTTCAAACTGCGAGTACGTGGAGAAAGCCAGAATTTGGTTCAAAAATATAGCTCAAGGGTCGAATTTGGGATGTTTGGGATATTTTGCAAACTGCAGGGAGGGTTTGGGCAAAATGTGATCCATCGCAGCTCTCAGATACTAGCATATTTTTGGTATAAAAAGTCGTAATTTCAAACGGCGAATTCGTGCAGAGAGCCAGAATTCGGCTCCAAAATATGGCTCAAGGATCGAATTTGGGATGTTTGGGATATTATGAAAACTGCACGGGGGTTTGGGCAAAATGTGACCCATCGTTGCTTTCAGTAACTGGCATATTTTCAGTATAAAAAGTCGTAATTTCAAACTGCGAATACGTGCAGAGAGCCAGAATTTGGCTCCAAAATGAGGCTGAAGGTTCGAATTTGGGATGTTTGCGATATTTTGAAAACTGCAGGGAGGGTTTGGGAAAAATGTGATCCATCGTCGTTCTCAGTAATTAACATATTTTCGGTATAAAAAGTAGTAAATTCAATCTGCGAATACGTGCAGAGAGCCAGAATTTGGCTACAAAATATGACTCAAGCGTCGAATTTGGGATGTTTGGGATATTTTGAAAACTGCAGGGAGTGTTTGGGCAAAATGTGATCCATCGCCGCTTTCAGTAATATGTATATTTTCGGTATAAAAAGTCGTAATTTCAAACTGCGAATACGTGAAGAGAGTCAGAATTTGGCTCCAAAATTAGGATCAAAGGTCGAATTTGGGATGATTTGGATATTTGGCAAGCTGCAGGGAGGGTTTGGGCAAAATGTGATCCATCGCCGCTCTCAGTAATTGGCATATTTTCAGTAAAAAAAGTCGTAATTTCAAACTGCGAATACGTGCAGAGAACCAGAATTTGGCTCCAAAATATGACTCAAGCGTCGAATTTGGGATTTTTGGGATATTTTGAAAACTGCAGGGAGTGTTTGGGCAAAATGTGATCCATCGCCGCTTTCAGTAATTGGCATTTTTTCGGTATAAAAAGTCGTAATTTCAAACTGCGAATGCGTGCAGACAGCCAGAATTTGGCTCCAAAATTCAGCCTCTGCATCATTCTCTTCAGCCTCTGCATTCCTCTCTTGAACTCCTGCATCCCTCTCTTAAGCCTCTGCATCCCTCTCTTGAGCTTCTGCATCACTATCAAGAGCCTCTGCATCCCTCTCTTGAGCCTCTGCATCCTTCTCTTGAGCCTCTGCATCCCTCTCTTGAGTCTCTGCATCCCTCTCTTGAACCTCTTCATCCCTCTCTTAAGCCTCTGCATCACTCTCTTCAGCCTCTGCATCACTCTCTTCAAAATGTGATCCTTCGCCGCGCTCAATAATTGGCTTATTTTCCGTATAAAAAGTAGTCATTTCAAACTGCGAATACGTGCAGAGAGTCAGAATTTGGTTACAAAATATAGCTCAAGGGTCGAATTTGGGATGTTTGGGAAATTTTGAAAACTGTAAGGGGGTTTTGGCAAAATGTAACCTATCGCTGCTTTTAATTATTGACATATTTTCAGTATAAAAATTCGTAATTTCAAACTGCGAATACGTGCAGAGAGTCAGAATTTGGCTCTCAAATTACGATCAACGGTCGAATTTGGGATGTTTGGGGTATTTTGAAAACTGCAGGGAGGGTTTGGGCAAAATGTGATACATAGCTGCTCTCAGTAATTGGCATTCTTTCGGTATAAAAAGTCGTAATTTCAAACTGCGAATACTTGCAGACAGCCAGAATTTGGCTCCAAAATATAGCTCAAGGGTCGAATTTGGGATGTTTGGGATATTTTAAAAACTGCAGGGGGGTTTGGGCAAAATGTGACCCATCGCTGCTTTCAGTGATTGGCATATTTTCAGTATAAAAAGTCGTAATTTCAAACTGGGAATACGTGCAGATAGCCAGAATTTGGCTCCAAATTATAGCTCAAAGGTCGAATTCGGGATGTTTGAGATATTTTGAAAACTGCAGGGAGGGTTTGGGCAAAATGTGATCCATCGCCGCTTTCATTATTTGGCATATTTTCCGTATAAAAATTCGTAATTTCAAACTGGGAATACGTGCAGAGAGCCAGAATTTGGCTCCAAAATATAGCTCAAGGGTCGAATTTGGGATGTTTGGGATATTTTGAAAACTGCAGGGAGGGTTTGGGCAAAATGTGATCCATCGCCGCTTTCAGTAATTGGCATATTTTCGGTATAAAAAGTCGTAATTTCAAACTGGGAATACGTGCAGAGAGCAGGAATTTGGCTTCAAAATATGGCTGAAGGGTCGACTTTTGGATGTTTTGGATATTTTGAAAAGTGCAGGGAGGGTTTGGACAAAATGTGATCCATCGCCGCTCTCAGTAAATGACATTTTTTCGGTATAAAAAGTCGTAATTTCAAACTGCGAATACGTGCAGAGAGCCAGAATTTGACTCCAAAATAAGGCTCAAGAGTCGAATTTGGGATGTTTGGGATATTTTGCAAACTGCAGGGGGGTTTGGGCAAAATGTGACCCAATGCTGTTTGCAGTAATTGGCATATTTTCAGTATAAAATGAAATAATTTCAAACTGCGAATACGTGCAGAGAGCCCGAATTTGACTCCAAAATATGTCTCAAGCGTCGAATTTGGGATGTTTAGGACATTTTGAAAACTGCAGGGGGTGTTTAGGCAAAATATGACCCATCGCTGCTTTCAGTGATTGGCATATTTTCAGTATAAAAATTCGTAATTTCAAACTGGGAATACGTACAGAGAGCCAGAATTTGGCTCCAAAATATAGCTCAAGGGTCGAATTTGAAATGTCTGTGATATTTTGAAAACTGCAGGGAGGGTTTGGGCAAAATGGGATCCATCGCCGCTTTCAGTAATTGGCATATTTTCGGTATAAAAAATCGTAATTTCAAATTACGAATACGTGCAGAGAGCCAGAATTTGGCTACAAAATATTGCTCAATGGTCGAATTTGGAATGTTTGGGATATTTTGAAAACTGCAGGGGGGTTTGGGCAAAATGTGACCCATCGCCGCTCTCAGTAATTGGCATGTTGTCGGTATAAAATGAAATAATTTCAAACTGCGAGTACGTGCAGAGAGCCCGAATTTGACTCCAAAATATTTCTCAAGCGTCGAATTTAGGATGTTTGGGACATTTTGAAAACTGCAGGGGGGGTTTGGGCAAAATGTGACCCATCGCTGCTGTCAGTGATTGGCATATTTTCAGTATAAAAATTCGTAATTTCAAACTGGGAATACGTACAAATAGTCAGAATTTGGCTCCAAAATATGGCTCAAGAGTCGAATTTGGGATGTTTGGGATATTTTGCAAACTTCAGGGGGGTTTGGGCAAAATGTGACCCATCGCTGCTTGCAGTAATTGGCATATTTTCAGTATAAAATGAAATAATTTCAAACTGCGAATACGTTCAGAAAGCCAGAATTTGGCTTCAAAATATGGTTCGAGCGTGGAATTTAGGATGTTTGGGATATTTTGAAAACTGCAGGAAGGGTTAGAGCAAAATGTGATCCATCGCCGACTTCAGTAATTGTCATATTTTCGGTATAAAAAGTCGTAATTTCAAACTGCGAGTACGTTTAGAAAGCCAGAATTTGGTTCAAAAATATAGCTCAAGGGTCGAATTTGGGATGTTTTTGATATTTTGAAAAGTGTAGGGAGGGTTTGGGCAAAATGTGATCCATCGCCGCTCTCAGTAAATGACATTTTTTTGGTATAAGAATTCGTAATTTCAAACTGCGAATACGTGCAGAGAGCCAAAATTTGGCTCCAAAATATGGCTCAAGGGTCGAATTTGGGATGCTGGGGATATTTTGAAATCTGTAGGGAGGGTTTGGGCAAAATGTGATCCATCGCTGCTCTCAGTAATTAGCATATTTTTTGTATATGGATTTTGGATTTACAGTCTCCGTGGTGTAGTGGTAAGATACTCGCCTGGCGTTCCGTTAGCGCTATGTCATGGGTTCGTATCCTGGACTGGGAGGATTTACTGGGCGCAATTCCTTAACTGTAGCCTCTGTTTAACGCAACAGTAAAATGTGTACTTGGATGAAAAAACGATTCCTCGCGGCAGGGGATCGTATTCTAGGGACCTGCCCGAAACGCTACGCGTACTAGTAACTGTAATAGAATGTAACAACTCTTGTATATATCTCAAAAATATATCTATGCATCATTCTCTTGAGCCTCTGCATCCCTCTCTTAAGCCTCTACATCATTCTCTTGAGCCCCTGCATTACTCTTTTGAGCCTCTGCATCACTCTCCTAAGCCTCTGCATAACTCTTTTTAGCCTCTGCATCACTCTCTTGAGCCTCTGCATCTCTCTCTTGAGCCTCTGCAACACTCTCTTCAGCCTCGGCATAACTCTCTTAAGCCTCTGCATCACTCTCTTCGGCCTCTGCATCACTCTCTTAAGCCTCTGTTTACCTCTTTTGATCCCGTGCATCACTCTCTTGAGCCTCTGAATCACTCTCATGATCCTCTGCATCACTCTCTTGAGCCTCTGCATCACTCTCATGAGCCTTTACATCACACTCTTGAGCCTCTGCATCACTCTCTTGAGCCTCTGCATCACACTTTTAAGCCTTTGCATCCCTCTCTTGATCCTCTGCATCACGCTCTTGAGCCTCTGCATCATTCTCTTGAGCCTCTGCATCCCTCTCTTAAGCCTCTACATCATTCTCTTGAGCCTCTGCATCACTCGCTTGAGCCTCTGCATCCCTCTCTTAAGCCTCTGCATCACTCTTGACCCACTGCATCACTTTCTTGAGCCTCTGCATCACTCTCTTGAGCCTCTGCATTACTCTCTTGAGCCTCTTCATCAATCACTTGAGCCTCTGCATCCCTCTCTTAAGCCTCTGCAACACTCTCTTCAGCCTCTGCAACACTCTCTTCAGCCTCTGCATCACTCTCTTAAGCCTCTGCATCACTCTCTTCGGCCTCTGCATCACTCTCTTTAGCATCTGCTTAACTCTCTTGATCCTCTGCATCACTCTCGTGAGCCCTTTCATCACTCTCATGATCTTATGCATCACTCTCTTGAGCCTCTGCATCACTCTCTTGAGCCTTTACATCACACTCTTGAGCCTCTGCATCACTCTCTTGAGCCTCTGCATCACTCTCTTAAGCCTCTGCATCCCTCCCTTGATCCTCTGCATTACTCTCTTGAGCCTGTGCATCATTCTCTTGAGCCTCTGCATCTCTCTCTTAAGCCTCTACATCATTCTCTTGAGCCTCTGCATTACTGTTTTGAGCCTCTGCATCACTCTCTTAAGCCTCGGCATCTCTCTTAAGCCTCTGCATCTTCCATCTTCTTACGCTTACATCTTCCATCGGTAATATAAACGGAAAATCAGAAATATTTTAGTTAATTCTAATGAAAACACATTGTTTTTTATCATTTGTATAGAAGAAACATCTTTATACGTCTTTTCTAGGGTCTAAAAAATACGTAACGTCGCTCTATGATTCGAAGTTAAAATCCTCAAATTTGGTATAATAATGACTTTTTTCACGTTTTTCATGTAGTTTGATATTACGTAAATATATTCATTTTTACCAATATTTCGACACTATTTCATGTAGTATCACGACATGTGATTTGGCCTTCAAATCTCAGATTTTCGCATAATATTGCATTTTAAGCAAGGTTTCCTGCATTTTGTTTCGGACTAAAAATCATCGAATTCAGCAATATTTTGACGTTTATCATCCCCTTTTCCTTTATGTGATATAAACAAAATATCAGCGAATTAGGCAATATTTTGCCGTTTTTCCACGTTTTTGTGAATTTTCAGTTTATTGTTATTAATTCATTATATATACGATAAAAATTATGCAAACACATAATTGATCAGAAAATACCCTTAAATACTTCATTTTCAATCATCTATTTTGTTCTCGTTAAAATACTGAGTAAGATATTGAAAAGGGGAAAAGTTTTGTTTTTTATTGCATATATCGACGTTTCAGCCGGATTAGAACGGTTTTCCGTGTACATCTTCCATCGGTAATATAAACCGAAAATCAGGAACATTTTAGTTAATTCTAATGAAAAAACATTGATTTTTATTATTTGTATTTGAAACAACATTGTCATTGGATCTAAATAATACGAAACCTCGCTCTATGATTTGAAGTTAAAATCCTCAAATATGGTAATATAGTGACTTTTTTCACGTTATTCATGTAGTGTGATTTTACGTATATATATTCGTTTTTACCAATATTTCGATACTACTTCATGTTTTCTCACGATATGTGATTTGGCCTTCAAATCTCAGAATTTCGCAAATTTTGCATCTTTAAGCAAGTTTTCTTGCATTTTGTTTTGTACTAAAAATCATCGAATTTAGCAATATTTTGACCTTTATTATCCCCTTTTCCTTTAATTGATTTAAACAAAATATCATCGAATTAGGCAATATTTTGCCGTTTTTCCACGTTTTTGTGAATTTTCAGTTTATTGTTATTAATTCATTAAATATACGATAAAAATGATGCAAACACATAATTGATTATAAATTAACCTTAAACTCTTCATTTTCAATCAACTATTTGTTTCTCGTTAAAATACTGAGTAAGATATTGGAAAGGGCAAAAGTTCTGTTTTTATTGTATATATCGACGTTTCAGCCGGATTAGAGCGGGTTTACGTGTACATCTTCCATCGGTAATATAAACCGAAAATCAGAAACATTTTAGTTAATTTTAATGGAAACACATTGATTTTTATCATTTGTATAGAAGAAACATCTTTATACGTCTTTTCTAGGGTCTAAAAAATACGTAACGTCGCTCAATGATTCGAAGTTAAAATCCTCAAATTTGGTATAATAATGACTTTTTTTCACGTTTTTCATGTAGTTTGATATTACGTAAATATATTCATTTTTACCAATATTTCGATACTATTTCATGTAGTATCACGATATGTGATTTGGCCTTCAAATCTCAGATTTTCGCATAATATTGCATTTTAAGCAAGGTTTCTTGCATTTTGTTTCGGACTAAAAATCATCGAATTCAGCAATATTTTGACGTTTATCATCCCCTTTTCCTTTATGTGATATAAACAAAATATCAGCGAATTAGGCAATATTTTGCTGTTTTTCCACGTTTTTGTGAATTTTCAGTTTATTGCTATTAATTCATTAAATATACGATAAAAATGATGCAAACACATAATTGATTATAAATTAACCTTAAACACTTCATTTTCAATCAACTATTTGTTTCTCGTTAAAATACTGAGTAAGATATTGGAAAGGGCAAAAGTTCTGTTTTTATTGTATATATCGACGTTTCAGCCGGATTAGAGCGGTTTTACGTGTACATCTTCCATCGGTAATATAAACGGAAAATCAGAAACATTTTAGTTAATTCTAATGAAAACACATTGATTTTTATCATTTGTATTTGAAACAACATTGTCTTAAGTCTTTTCTTGGATCTATATAATACGAAACCTCGCTCTATGATTTGAAGTTAAAATCTTCAAATATGGTAATAGAGTGACTTTTTTCACGTTATTCATGTAGTGTGATTTTACGTATATATATTTGTTTTTACCAGTATTTCGATACTACTTCATGTTTTCTCACGATATGTGACTTGGCCTTCAAATCTCAGAATTTTGCAAATTTTGCATCTTTAAGCAAGTTTTCTTGCATTTTGTTTTGTACTAAAACTCATCGAATTTAGCAATATTTTGACCTTTATTATCCCCTTTTCCTTTATGTGATTTAAACAAAATATCATCGAATTAGGCAATATTTTGCCGTTTTTCCACGTTTTTGTGAATTTTCAGTTTATTGTTATTAATTCATTATATATACGATAAAAACTATGCAAACACATAATTGATAAGAAAATAACCTTAAATACTTCAATTTCAATTATCTATTTTTTTCGCGTTAAAATACTGAGTAAGATATTGAAAAAGGGAGAAGATCTGTTTTTATTGCATATATCGACGTTTCAGCCGGATTAGAACGGTTTTACGTGTACATCTTCCATCGGTAATATAAACCGAAAATCAGGAACATTTTAGTTAAGTCTAATGAAAAAACATTGATTTTTATTATTTGTATTTGAAACAACATTGTCATTGGATCTAAATAATACGCAACCTCGCTCTATGATTTGAAGTTAAAATCCTCAAATATGGTAATATAGTGACTTTTTTCACGTTATTCATGTAGTGTGATTTTACGTATATATATTCGTTTTTACCAATATTTCGATACTACTTTATGTTTTCTCACGATATGTGATTTGGCCTTCAAATCTCAGAATTTCGCAAATTTTGCATCTTTAAGCAAGTATTCTTGCATTTTGTTTTGTACTAAAAATCATCGAATTTAGCAATATTTTGACCTTTATTATCCCCTTTTCCTTTATGTGATTTAAACAAAATATCATCGAATTAGGCAATATTTTGCCGTTTTTCCACGTTTTTGTGAATTTTCAGTTTATTGTTATTAATTCATTAAATATACGATAAAAATGATGCAAACACATAATTGATTATAAATTAACCTTAAACACTTCATTTTTAATCAACTATTTGTTTCTCGTTAAAATACTGAGTAAGATATTGCAAAGGGCAAAAGTTCTGTTTTTATTGTATATATCGACGTTTCAGCCGGATTAGAGCGGTTTTACGTGTATATCTTCCATCGGTAATATAAACGGAAAATCAGAAATATTTTAGTTAATTCTAATGAAAACACATTGATTACTATCATTTGTATTTGAAACAACATTGTCTTATGTCTTTTCTTGGATCTAAATAATACGCAACCTCGCTCTACGATTTGAAGTTAAAATCCTCAAATATGGTAATAGAGTGACTTTTTTCACATTATTCATGTAGTGTGATTTTACGAATATATATATCCGTTTTTACCAATATTTCGATACTACTTCATGTTTTCTCACGATATGTGATTTGGCCTTCAAATCTCAGAATTTCGTAAATTTTGTATCTTTAAGCAAGTTTTCTTGCATTTTGTTTTGTACTAAAAATCATCGAATTTAGCAATATTTTGACCTTTATTATCCCCTTTTCCTCTATGTGATTTAAACAAAATATCATCGAATTAGGCAATATTTTGCCGTTTTCCACGTTTTTGTGAATTTTCAGTTTATTGTTATTAATTCATTAAATATACGATAAAAATTATGCAAACACATAATTGACAAGAAAATAACCTTAAATACTTCATTTTCAATCATATATTTGTTTCTCGTTAAAATACTGAGTAAGATATTGAAAAGGGGAGAAGATCTGTTTTTATTGCATATATCGACGTTTCAGCCTGATTAGAACGATTTTACGTGTACATCTTCCATCGGTAATATAAGCTGAAAATCAGGAACATTTTAGTTAATTTTAATGAAAACACATTGATTTTTATCATTTGTATAGAAGAAACATCTTTATACGTCTTATCTAGGGTCTAAAAAATATGTAACGTCGCTCTATGATTCGAAGTTAAAATCCTCAAATTTGGTATAATAATGACTTTTTTCACGTTTTTCATGTAGTTTGATATTACGTAAATATATTCATTTTTACCAATATTTCGATACTATTTCATGTAGTATCACGATATGTGATTTGGCCTTTAAATCTCAGATTTTCGCATAATATTGCATTTTAAGCAAGGTTTCTTGCATTTTGTTTAGTACTAAAAATTATCGAATTCAGAAATATTTTGATGTTTATCATCCCCTATTCCTTTATCTGATATAAACAAAATATCATCGAATTAGGCAATATTTTGCTGTTTTTCTACGTTTTTGTGAATTTTCAGTTTATTGCTATTAATTCATTAAATATACGATAAAAATGATGCAAACACATAATTGATTAGAAATTAACCTTAAACACTTCATTTTCAATCAACTATTTGTTTCTCGTTAAAATACTGAGTAAGATATTGGAAAGGGCAAAAGTTCTGTTTTTATTGTATATATCGACGTTTCAGCCGGATTAGAGCGGTTTTACGTGTACATCTTCCATCGGTAATATAAACGGAAAATCAGAAATATTTTAGTTAATTCTAATGAAAACACATTGATTTTTATCATTTGTATTTGAAACAACATTGTCTTATGTCTTTTCTTGGATCTAAATAATACGAAACCTCGCTCTATGATTTGAAGTTAAAATCCTCAAATATGGTAATAGAGTGACTTTTTTCACGTTATTCATGTAGTGTGATTTTACGAATATATATATCCGTTTTTACCAATATTTCGATACTACTTCATGTTTTCTCACGATATGTGATTTGGCCTTCAAATCTCAGAATTTCGTAAATTTTGTATCTTTAAGCAAGTTTTCTTGCATTTTGTTTTGTACTAAAAATCATCGAATTTAGCAATATTTTGACCTTTATTATCCCCTTTTCCTCTATGTGATTTAAACAAAATATCATCGAATTAGGCAATATTTTGCCGTTTTCCACGTTTTTGTGAATTTTCAGTTTATTGTTATTAATTCATTAAATATACGATAAAAATTATGCAAACACATAATTGACAAGAAAATAACCTTAAATACTTCATTTTCAATCATCTATTTGTTTCTCGTTAAAATACTGAGTAAGATATTGAAAAGGGGAGAAGATCTGTTTTTATTGAATATATCGACGTTTCAGCCGGATTAGAACGATTTTACGTGTACATCTTCCATCGGTAATATAAGCCGAAAATCAGGAACATTTTAATTAATTTTAATGAAAACACATTGTTTTTTATCATTTGTATAGAAGAAACATCTTTATACGTCTTTTCTAGGGTCTAAAAAATACGTAACGTCGCTCTATGTTTCGAAGTTAAAATCCTCAAATTTGGTATTATAATGACTTTTTTCACGTTTTTCATGTAGTTTGATATTACGTAAATATATTCATTTTTACCAATATTTCGATACTATTTCATGTAGTATCACGATATGTAATTTGGCCTTCAAATCTCAGATTTTCGCATAATATTGCATTTTAAGCAATGTTTCCTGCATTTTGTTTCGACCTTTATTAATCATCGAGTTTAGCAATATTTTGACCTTTATTATCCCCTTTTCCTCTATGTGATTTAAACAAAATATCATCGAATTAGGCAATATTTTGCCGTTTTCCACGTTTTTGTGAATTTTCAATTTATTGTTATTAATTCAATAAATATACGATATAAATTATGCAAACACATAATTGACCAGATAATAACCTTAAATACTTCATTTTCAATCATGTATTTGTTTCTCGTTAAAATACTGAGTAAGATATTGAAAAGGGGAGAAGATCTGTTTTTATTGCATATATCGACGTTTCAGCCGGATTAGAACGGTTTTACGTGTACATCTTCCATCGGTAATATAAACCGAAAATCAGAAACATTTTAGTTAATTTTAATGGAAACACATTGATGTTTATCATTTGTATAGAAGAAACATCTTTATACGTCTTTTCTAGGGTCTAAAAAATACGTAACGTCGCTCAATGATTCGAAGTTAAAATCCTCAAATTTGGTATAATAATGACTTTTTTCACGTTTTTCATGTAGTTTGAAATTACGTAAATATATTCATTTTTACCAATATTTCGATACAATTTCATGTAGTATCACGATATGTGATTTGGCCTTCAAATCTCAGATTTTCGCATAATATTGCATTTTAAGCAAGGTTTCTTGCATTTTGTTTCGTACTAAAAATCATCGAATTCAGCAATATTTTGACGTTTATCATCCCCTTTTCCTTTATGTGATATAAATAAAATATCATCGAATTAGGCAATATTTTGCTGTTTTTCCACGTTTTTGTGAATTTTCAGTTTATTGCTATTAATTCATTATATATACGATAAAATGATGCAAACACATAATTGATTAGAAATGAACCTTAAACACTTCATTTTCAATCAACTATTTGTTTCTCGTTAAAATACTGAGTAAGATATTGGAAAGGGCAAAGGTTCTGTTTTTATTGCATATATAGACGTTTCAGCAGGATAAGAGCGGTTTTACGTGTACATCTTCCATCGGTAATATAAACGGAAAATCAGAAACATTTTAGTTAATTCTAATGAAAAAACATTGATTTTTATCATTTGTATTTGAAACAACATTGTCTTAAGTCTTTTCTTGGATCTAAATAATACGAAACCTCGCTCTATGATTTGAAGTTAAAATCCTCAAATATGGTAATAGAGTGACTTTTTTCACGTTATTCATGTAGTGTGATTTTACGTATATATATTTGTTTTTACCAATATTTCGATACTACTTCATGTTTTCTCACGATATGTGATTTGGCCTTCAAATCTCAGAATTTCGCAAATTTTGCATCTTTAAGCAAGTTTTCTTGCATTTTGTTTTGTACTAAAACTCATCGAATTTAGCAATATTTTGACCTTTATTATCCCCTTTTCCTTTATGTGATTTAAACAAAATATCTTCGAATTAGGCAATATTTTGCCGTTTTTCCACTTTTTAGTGAATTTTCAGTTTATTGTTATTAATTCATTAAATATACGATAAAAATTATGCAAACACAAAATTGATAAGAAAATAACCTTAAATACTTCATTTTCAATCATCTATTTGTTTCTCGTTAAAATACTGAGTAAGATATTGAAAAGGGGAGAAGATCTGTTTATATTGCATATATCGACGTTTCAGCCGCATTAGAATGGTTTTACGTGTACATCTTCCATCGGTAATATAAACCGAAAATCAGAAACATTTTAGTTAATTTTAATGGAAACACATTGATTTTTATCATTTGTATAGAAGAAACATCTTTATACGTCTTTTCTAGGGTCTAAAAAATACGTAACGTCGCTCAATGATTCGAAGTTAAAATCCTAAAATTTGGTATAATAATGACTTTTTTCACGTTTTTCATGTAGTTTGATATTACGTAAATATATTCATTTTTACCAATATTTCGATACAATTTCATGTAGTATCACGATATGTGATTTGGCCTTCAAATCTCAGATTTTCGCATAATATTGCATTTTAAGCAAGGTTTCTTGCATTTTGTTTCGTACTAAAAATCATCGAATTCAGCAATATTTTGACGTTTATCATCCCCTTTTCCTTTATGTGATATAAACAAAATATCATCGAATTAGGCAATATTTTGCTGTTTTTCCACGTTTTTGTGAATTTTTAGTTTATTGCTAATAATTCATTATACATACGATAAAATGATGCAAACACATAATTGATTAGAAATTAACCTTAAACACTTCATTTTCAATCAACTATTTGTTTCTCGTTAAAATACTGAGTAAGATATTGAAAAGGGGAGAAGATCTGTTTATATTGCATATATCGACGTTTCAGCCGCATTAGAATGGTTTTACGTGTACATCTTCCATCGGTAATATAAACCGAAAATCAGAAACATTTTAGTTAATTTTAATGGAAACACATTGATTTTTATCATTTGTATAGAAGAAACATCTTAATACGTCTTTTCTAGGGTCTAAAAAATACGTAACGTCGCTCAATGATTCGAAGTTAAAATCCTAAAATTTGGTATAATAACGACTTTTTTCACGTTTTTCATGTAGTTTGATATTACGTAAATATATTCATTTTTACCAATATTTCGATACAATTTCATGTAGTATCACGATTTGTGATTTGGCCTTCAAATCTCAGATTTTCGCATAATATTGCATTTTAAGCAAGGTTTCTTGCATTTTGTTTCGTACTGAAAATCATCGAATTCAGCAATATTTTGACCTTTATCATCCCCTTTTCCTTTATGTGATATAAACAAAATATCATCGAATTAGGCAATATTTTGCTGTTTTTCTACGTTTTTGTGAATTTTTAGTTTATTGCTATTAATTCATTATATATACGATAAAATGATGCAAACACATAATTGATTAGAAATTAACCTTAAACATTTCATTTTCAATCAACTATTTGTTTCTCGTTAAAATACTGAGTAAGATATTGGAAAGGGCAAAGGTTCTGTTTTTATTGCATATATAGACGTTTCAGCCGGATAAGAGCGGTTTTACGTGTACATCTTCCATCGGTAATATAAACGGAAAATCAGAAACATTTTAGTTAATTCTAATGAAAAAACATTGATTTTTATCATTTGTATTTGAAACAACATTGTCTTAAGTCTTTTCTTGGATCTAAATAATACGAAACCTCGCTCTATGATTTGAAGTTAAAATCCTCAAATATGGTAATAGAGTGACTTTTTCACGTTATTCATGTAGTGTGATTTTACGTATATATATTTGTTTTTACCAATATTTCGATACTACTTCATGTTTTCTCACGATATGTGATTTGGCCTTCAAATCTCAGAATTTCGCAAATTTTGCATCTTTAAGCAAGTTTTCTTGCATTTTGTTTTGTACTAAAACTCATCGAATTTAGCAATATTTTGACCTTTATTATCCCCTTTTCCTTTATGTGATTTAAACAAAATATCTTCCAATTAGGCAATATTTTGCCGTTTTTCCACTTTTTTGTGAATTTTCAGTTTATTGTTATTAATTCATTAAATAGACGATAAAAATTATGCAAACACAAAATTGATAAGAA